>NC_063059.1:43164042-43269706 GCF_018812025.1 Megalobrama amblycephala | reverse complement strand
AAAAAAAAACATTATTAATGCATCTGAATATTTTACCTTTGAGTTTGTTTCTCAATAATGCTCATTATATAGTAATTAATTGTTTATTATTTTATAATATAATATAATATAATATAATATAATATAATTAATTTATTTTATTTTTTTAATTTCTCTCAAATTGTAATTACTTTGCAAAAAAAACATTATTAATGCATCTGAATATTTTACCTTTGAGTTTGTTTCTCAATAATGCTCATTATATAGTAATTATTTTTTTATTATTTTATTTTATAATATATAGCCATAATATAATATAATATATTATATTGTATTATAATATTATATATATTTTTTATTTTATATATAGCCAAAATATAATATAATATAATTATTTAATTTTTTTATTGAATTCCTTAATTTTTAATAAGGATTGCTGTAATATTGATTTAAAGTCTCTTATGTAGTATGAAAGCTTTACAATTCAAATAATAATCATATTCTTCGCATTACACATAATAAGAATATTCCACAAAAATTAAAAAAAATTAAAAAATATATTTTTATATAAAAACAAAAATATTCCACAATGCATAAATGCAGGTTTAATTTTTAATTCTACAAAATGTGATTTGTTGAATGTTTGCGTGTGATCTTGTGATGTTGAGATCTGTGAACATGAGAGGCAGGAGGCAGAATTCAGGAAGCTCTCTGTTGTGTTTTTTTGAAGGTCTCGCGTCTAAAAGTGTTTTCCACTTCCGTCTGTTCTCTGTGGTCGCTTCAGGTCGCGTTGACTCGTTCTTGCCGTGGTTCTCCGACTACCTCGGGTGTTTTTCACACTTGTTTACTGGACCGTATCTGCTCATCTCTCTCCTCCAGACCTGCGTTCGTTCCTGTGTAACGGGATTTCTGCCGCTCTCATCAGTCTGTAATGGCCTTATTTGGCATGTTTGAGCACGTAAGTTCAATGTGGAAGTGAGCGTTTGTTGTTCTGTTTCTGTTTGCTCTTTATTTTTTTGACGATAAGTTCTGGATGCGTGTGTGTTGAGGCTTTCTGTATAGTGCCGTCACGTCTTGTTTTGGATGATGGATGATGTTAGTGCCGTGATATTGGCCAGTGCTGTGGTGTTTTGTGAGTGTTTGCTACTCTTCAGAGCGTCACGTTAGTTTCCGATGGCATCACACAGTGTTTCTGAGCTGAAGTGCTGCACTGTAAAACCACAGGTTTGTGTTCGTTTCGTTTCTTTCTCTGTGTGTGTGTGTGTGTGTGTGTCCACGTCCATCTTCTGCAGTTATAAATGCACTCTGTCTCTCACTTTGTTTGATTGTTTGCACAAAATCTAGCAGTCATCACTAACTTCCTACTGATATATGGTTGCGGTTGACCTCTGGTTCACTTCCTGGCGTTTAGCGACTGACCGTTCAGTACAGAAAGACATGTTCTGTTTGTTTGTTGGCTCTGTACTGTTGCTTGGCTCATTTCAGATGGAGGTTTGCTTTGCTGTGCATCAGTATGGAAACTCCTTATCATTCCTGATGTCTCTTTTGAATGGTGTCAGTTTCCTGACTTAAACCGTTAAAAAGTAATTTGTGTGCGGATTTTATGAATAAACTTTCGCACAATTTCAGTTGTGTGCTTCCTAAAACCTGGTTTGATGTTATAGGCTGTGATATTATTGGTTAATAATATGTTTTTGTGCACATACTTTGTTTTAGAGCCGTTTTAGTGAAAGATTATAGATAAACATTATTTCTCGTAGAGTAACGTGCGCTGGTAAATCATTCACAATAAGAGATTGTTATTTATTAAGAAAACATTCAGGATGAATTTTATTTTTCATGACATGTTGATCGTTTCTTTACTTATGCATCACTTAAAGTGCACTAATGACAGGAACAGAAGGTCATCCTCAGGTTAAAGGTCGTGTTAATTGGATCGAAACTTGTTATTTTTCTTCAAATTGTAAAAAATGACTTTTTTTTTTCTTTTTTTTTTGGTCATAATGTATATTTTGTATAATGTATATTTATTCCTGTGATCAAAGCTGAATTTTCAGCATCATTACTCCAGTCTTCAGTGTCACATGATCCTTCAGAAATCATTCTGATATGATGATTTGCTGCTCAAGAAACATTTATGATTATTATCAATGTTGAAAACAGTTCATATTCTTGTGGAAACTGTGATACATTTTATTTTTCAGGATTCTGTGATCTGATTGGTGATGCTTTTAACCGATCCTGTGTGTATTTGTGAAGAGCATCAAAGGTTTCTTTTTACAGCATGTTTTTGCAGCGTTGAGCATTGTAGCCAATCACAGACATGTTTGTTGAACACGTAAACACAATGGCCAATCAGAGGCTTTAATGTCAAAATCAACTCAATACGCTAATATGCATGACTAGCCGGTGTGTTTATGATTACGGTAATAAATTAAATTAAATATAGCTGCAAGCCGCAATTAATGGGTTTCAAGTGCTTCAAGGCCTTTAAGTTTTTTTTGGTCACAGGTTTATTTTCTGTCTGAAAAGTCAACTGTATGGTTGAGATGTTTATGGTAAATCTTGCTTTACAAGTACCATAATTATCAGGGTTCATATTAAATAAAATGTAGATTAGATTATAAAAAGTTGATTAGAAATGATACAAATACACTGCCGGTCCTCTGTTTGGCATAATCATGACTTTTAAAAAAAAAAATATTTTTGTCTCCTCTGCTCACCAAAACTGCATTTATTTGATCAAAAATACAGTAAAAATAGTGAAATATTATTGCAATGTAAATCAGCTGTTTTCTATGTGAATATATAGTAAAGTGTAATTTATTCCTGTGATCAAAGCTCAATTTTCAGCATCATTACTCCAGTCTTCAGTGTCACATGATCCTTCAGAAATCATTCTGATATGATGATTTGATGCTCAAGAAACATTTCCAAATTGAAAAGTCATATTTTTTTGGAAACCGTCATTCATTTTATTTTTCAGGATTCTTTGATGAATAGAAAGTTCTAAAGAACTATTTTATTTGAAATATAATCTTTTGTTACATTATAAATGTCACTTTTGATCAGTTTAATGAGTCCTTGATGAATAAAAGCATTAATGAAAATTCTGTTGAAAAGCTTTGCCATCTCAGGAATAAATTATATTTAGTAAAATATTCAAATAGAAAACAGTTCTTTTAAATTGTAATAATATTTCACTGTATTTTTGGTTAAATGAATGCAGCCTTGAGCAGAAGAGACTCTTTCAAAAACATTAATTATTCCAAACGTTTGTCCACCAGTGTGCTTTGTATTTGTATATTAGTTGTTATAATACACAGGCCATTATCAGTGATTTTAATTCATAAGATCTGTACCATCAGATGAGGTGGAAAAGCTTTATCATGAGGTCTGGTGGGTTGAAGCTCAAGCTCCCAGAATGCAGCAGTGTCTGTTTTCACAATGACATCGGAACTAGTGAAACTTCTTCAGTCATTGTGTGATCTACAAAAGGATGTTTGTATGAAGATCAACATCAGCTGCTGTCACATGATGAGTAATCACTCTGCTGCCTTTTTTTAAAGAGCTGTCTCATATTTGATGTAGTTTGCATTAGGGTTGTCAAAAGCACCTGTACTTCATACCAAGCTGGTGCTTAAAATGTAACAATACCAGCCTTTCTTCAGTACCGAGAACCGGGTCAATCTGGTACCTGCTGATTGGTGATGCTTTCAAACCTGTGTGTATTTGTGAAGAGCGTCAAAGGTTTCTTTTTACGTGTTTTTGCAGCGTTGAGCATGTAGCCAATCACAGACATGTTTGTTGAACACGCAAGGGCGTAGATTTGGTTTCAACTTTGGGGGGGTTGAACGTTGCTATGGTTGTATTGTATGGGGGGGGGTTGTAACTGATGGCTTTGAATATTGGGGGGGTTACCTCCCCCCATCCCCCCCACAAACTATGCCCCTGTGAACACGTAAACACAATGGCCAATCAGGCTTTTAGTCAAAATCAACTCAATACGCCAATTTGCGTGACTAGCCGGTGTGTTTATAATTCCGATAATAAATTAAATATAGCTGCAAGCAGCAATTAATGGGTTTCAAGTGCTTTAAGGCCTTCAAGCTTTAAATTGTTTTCTATAGCAAGCCTGTAACCATCCAGATCAGAGATGAAAAGGCCATTTACGGGCAATTTACTAAGGAGATATATATGGTTTTTAAAGCTTTTCAACTGTTATAGCGCCACCTATTGTTTATTAAGTTTGCATGCTTATTTAGAATCATATTTTGCATATGCTTTCCTAATTTCATGAGCAAGTGGGCAAACTCAGATTGAGCTCCTACACATGTGTACCAAGTTTGGTGAAAATATCTCATTCCATTAAAGAGCCATTTTAGTAAAAGTGGCTCCGGCCACTATTGGGCGCCCCGTCGTGAACATAGGTTCGCAAAAGTAGGTTTTGGACAAAATCCAATATGGTGGAAAAAATGGTATGGTATAAATGAGATCGGAGAACGGTTAGTGAGTTATGGTCAAAAATGTGTCCTATTTTTTGTATTATTTTTTTTTTGCGCTATAGCGCCCCCCTTTGGCAGATCAGGGCGATATCGTGTCAGTGCGTCCCCAAAATGAGATCTACCATTTTGCCAAGTTTCAAGTCTCTAGGTCTTACGGTTTGGGCTGCACAGAATAATAATAATAAAAATTCTTACAAATATAATAGGGTTTCAGTGCTTTGCGCTTGAAAAAACCTTTCAAGTGAACCAAACCAAAAAAATCAAATTACACTCAATATATTTTTGTTCCATTTCATGACATTTTCTGTCATTTTAGGTAGTTCTTATTACACAGACGTATGTTCGAGTGTTCGGTTTCCCAGTGTTTTTGGTTTTACTTCATTGTTTGGTGCTTTAAAAACGGGTTGTAACGTCATGATTGACAGCTGTGCTAGCGAATGAGTCTGCGGGATCAGGAGTGTGGGCGGGACCTTGATATCACAGATTCTGGCTCCGAATGATATAATCAGCAATGACCGTACTGGGATATTTTGACTTTGTTTTTCTACAGTGGAAGGAAGCGGAGATGCTGCAGTTTGCATCATTATTTTCCTGCATATTACTGTGAAGCTGCTTTGAATCGATCTGTATCATATATAAACGCTGTAGAAATAAAGCTGACTCGGATTCTCTAGCTCTGCAGATCCTGTCATGTTCAACAGTTGGGTTGCAGTTAAAGAGTAAATGCATGAAACCTTATATTGCATGCAATTCTCATGTTATTGCCTCCTTAAGATGAATCACTGGTTGTATTCCTCATTTGTACGTAAATATATATATTTTTAGTTTGTCCAGAAAGTCCAGGATGCGAGAATAGAGTCATATTTTGAAGAAAATCTTTCCTTTTTTTTGATGATTATATGAAATTGTTGGCTGAATTGAGGATGTGAAAGCAGAACAGAACAATGAATCCGTCTGAATGAGTATCTTCAGCATTCGTTGTGCCGGTCTTTGGTTAGTGGTTATTCTTTAACGTCAGTGATTTTAACACTCTGGTTTTTCCTGGTTCTCCTGAGGTCTTTTCTTCTGTTAATCGGTTCAATGCTTCACGAGCAGAATTCTGTAATCATTTAGAAATGCAGTCAAAGTTACAGAGCTAAAGCACAAGTTAAGGGTTCATTCAAAACTCAGTATTTGGCAGATGTTTTCGCCTCTCTCTCTCTCTCTCGGTGGTCAGTTGTTCCTCAGGGTCACAGGAAGCACCATTGTTTGACCGTCCACATGGGCCTGATCTTAAACACACATAAGGAAATGTGTTTACAGTCTGATAAACCTTCAACAAACGCTGCTCAGATACTGAAATAAACCTGTGAATCGCTGTGAATGTCAGACGACTGTCAAAACGTGGCCAAGTTTTCCCTATTTTCACATTTACACAGGAAACACTTATTTACTGTGTGTTGTAGGTTATAATTTAGAATTGTATAAATAATTCTCTTATCATTTACTCAACCTCATGTTGTTCCAAACCCATAAGACTTTCATTCATCTTCAAAACACAAATGAAGATATTTGTAATGAAATCAAATGTAACCAAACCTTAGAAGAGCCGAAAAGGTCATAAATGCGTCATAAAATGAATCAATACAGTGCTTCCCACAGGTTTGAAATATACTTGCGGTGGTAGCCGGGCAAAAAAATCCTTCTATATACCCACGGCACAAAAATGGTCTACTACATGTGATGTTACATGTTATCTGGCGTGGATATAAAAGTATAAGAGGATAAAAATAATAAAAGCAAAAATGTGTCTCCAAATATACTTGGGCGGCCGTTATTATACCTGGGCGGCCTGCCCAAGTAAAGTCTATGAGTGGGAAGCACTGCAATATAATTCAAGCTAGTCGTGTGAGGAGATATGATCGCTTTATATGATGAACAGATTTACGCTTTTATTCATATATAAACACATCACATATGGTAAACAGCTCGGATTCATTTTACAAAGCCTTTATGTCTTTTTGGATCTTTTAAAGGCACAATATGTAAGATTTTTGTATTAAAATATCAAAAAACTTATTATATATTTGTAGGCTTGTGTACTTACATTATCCCAAATGTTTCCAACAATGTTTAAATCCAGAGAAATCAGCTATTTTTCAACCAGTGTAACGGCCCATGTGACGACATATCCGCGCTACCCTCGATTTCCAGATTTACTTCTGTAGAAACCATGGAAACACCAAAGATGCTTTAATATATTATGTGTTTTATTAGACGGTAAGAAGAAGAGTTGTTGTAGTAGAGTGTTGTTGACATGCCGTCATTTTACTTCACAAACGAGGGTCAATTCAACACAAAAGATGAACATGACGGCACATGCTAGTGGATGAGTTGAATCAACTCCACAGCAACTACATAAATTTATCCACTAACCATTCAGAAACGTCCAGTTTCATTCTGAAAGTTGTAACTTCTTCCTGAGTCTCTCCATCAGTGTCGACTCCGATTTGAACCATGTAAGGCTGAACACCGTCGTCATTTTGGCTGCGTGAGATTCTCCAGCTTTGTTGTTGTTGAGCTTTTAAAGCTCCGCCCTCTTCTGGAAAGGGGGCGGGAGCAGCAGCTCATTTGCATTTAAAGGGACACACACAAAAACAGCACAAATAGGGGCAAATTTGACAAGATATAATAAATGATCTGTGGGGAATTTTGTGCTGAAACTTCACAGACACATTCTGGAGACACCAGATACTTATATTACATCTTGTGAAAGGGGCATTATAGCACACCTTTTAATTTTATATTTAATAATAACTTCCTAGAGCAGCTTGCATGTTTTTAATTCTGTTGTAATTATGCTAACATGGATTTGATTACTGTGTGTGTAGTAGTCTGTCTGTTCACCTGTTGAGTGACTCATGTGAAGCTCAGTACAGGTGTGTTGGTTGATCGGTATCGAGTAGATCTCATTGAACCTGTTGTGTCAGGTGCTTCTGAAGTCACAGAGACGTGCTGCGACACGAACCCGAGAGACACACTTTCCTGTTCTCTCTGCAAATGTCAGAATGGAGCGCTTCTCTGTCTGCCATTTGCACTGACGCTCCAGAATGAAGAAGTTCTGTAGGCGGATCAGTTTTCTCCACAGGTTGTCCTCTGCGCTGGATAATGATGACTCTTCTTCTTCTGTCTGTCCTCATCTCAGCTCTCCTGCGGATGATCTCTCGGACACAGATCGAGTCCCGGACGTTCCACCTCGGATCAGACCAGCGAAAGAGAGCCAGAAAAGAGACGTCCCACCGCTGCCCCTCAAAAACAGTGAGTAGACTGAAATGAACACAAACACAAGCTGCTTTAAGCGAGTAACTTGCCAAGATCTAAGAATTCAAACCGTGTAGTAACCAAAGCGTGACTTTAACCTCATCGTCAGTTTATGTAGCGTGACTAAAGGGTGTGTTCACACTTGTTCTCTTGGAGCAAAACAGAAAATAATTCATTTAGTATTGGTTCATACTGTCATTTTTAACCGTGAAGAGCTTATAAAGGAGTCAAAACGGCAGCTGAACTGTAATGGGCAACATCGCAACTATGACGAGAAAAAACAGGTATGCTTGAGCATTCTGTCCTTATCTTGTGACATCATATCCTGTTTTTGGTTCGTTTAGACGTCTTAGGTCCATGTCGCGTTCATTTTTTCAGGGTTTCTTTAAGACTCCTTTAAGTGGACCAAGAGGTGAAACCAAGTGAAAAAGTTCTGTTCATACTGATTGTGCCTGAAAGAGGACTCAGACCCTCTTTTTGCCCACTTAAGTGGGAATGTGGTCTCAGACCTCTTTGTGTTTGTTGTTTTTTGGATCTAGTCCAGTTCAGTGATTGATGCCTGACCTTACGGCCTTCAGAATTGAATCCCATTCACTTTCATTATATGTGCCTCACTAACCAAGATATTTGTTTGTAAAGATTATTATTATTATTGTTATGATTTTAAAAACAACATTGCTACAAATGCTGTTGAATGAGCTTGTTTGCACAAAAGCTGAAAGGGAGACTCAGACCACCTCCCGAGACGGTCTCGGTTCGGTTTGCTTTTAAGTGGTCCAAGATCGTTTTGAGTGGCCAAAAATCATGTGCTCAGACCCCAGAAAAGGACCAAGTGTGAAAACACCTTATTCAAATGAACCACACTAAGTTTGTCTTAATCTAACCAAACCTGGCAAGTGTGAACACACCCTGAACTCACATTAAACCATAATATAAGGAGCAAAACCATGATGTGCTGATGTAGGTCTTATTGAAACAGGAAGTTTGTGCAGGACGCTTCAAAGGGCTTGTTCTGTTTTTTTTTTTTTTCTAAATAGCCAGTAGGCTTTTGTTTACGTCACATCCGTGGACATGATTGACAGCTAACACTATAGGCATGTGGTGTCAGGCATTCTCATTCTACACAGCATCTGATTGGACTCAAATCTGCATGTGCCTTAGATGCAACATGATGTCTTCTAGCATATAAATGAGCTCAAAGCTACAGGCACGTAAAGATGAAGCAATTTGTGTTGACATAAATGCACCTGTTTGTGGTTTATCTGCTGCTGCGGTCGCTGTCTCTCAAACATGTCATATGAGTTTTAGAGAGAAAGACTGATGAAGATGTAGAGATGTATTCACAACATTAGGCTCTGTTTGCTTAGGGCAGTGTACTGATAACATAGCAATGCCCTAGCAACCACCCAGAACCTTGTAACTAGCTAGTAAACACATAAAACATCCTTGCGACCGCCCGCAACAGTTCTTCTCATCTCCGTTCTTGGTGGCTTGAGTTTCTCTGTGATCTCAGCTGGAGCCGTAGATCTGTTTTTGACCTGTACATGATCTGTAGCAGCTCTGCTGTGTCTGGGGGAGAGTCAGCGATTTTGAGTTTTTGACCTTAGAGTTTGTGCTGACTTTAGTTTCCAGCTGCCCAGATGAGATGTTCACCGAAAACACTCTCTCATTTGGTACATTACTATAATATTAGAGGTTAAAATTTACAACAGAGCTATATTCAACTGCTATTTATTTTCAGATATAATAATTACACTCATATAAAAACTGAAAAGTTTGTATGTTGCACATATTAAGGTAGTTTTCATAAACACTTGTGTTTATGGCAAATTTATTCAAACATGCATATATCATTAACAATAAATAAGCTCCTCATCATTATATATACACAGGGGCGTAGTTTATGGGGGGGATGTAACCCCCCCCCAATATTCAAATCCATCAGTTACAACCCCCCCAATACAATACAACCATACCAACGTTCAACCCCCCCCAAAGTTGAAACCAAATCTACGCCCTTGTATATACATGATATATTAAAGACGATAAATGATGGATTATTTCCTTCCGCTGAGTAACTTCAGATGCGCACTGTTTTTGAATTTCTTGAAATATGGAAAATACGGTTAAGTGCAACATGTCCAGCTCAAATCTATACATATAATAAAGCATCATTATAATTGTGTGCCTGGGACATAGCTTTTAATGGTGAGACTTTTGTTTTGTAATCAGGCTCTCAAAAATTATATAAAAATTGGATTTAGATTTATCGGCCAATATATCGGTTATCGGCTTTCAAATATTAAGAATTATCAGTTATCGTATCGGCCAAAATGTTCGTATCGTTGCATCCCTAGTTCACGAGCTGTTTTATTGACATCTTTCCACGATTGAAACACTGATTGATCGATTACATGAATCATGATTCATTTCAGTAAGTTGTTCTGTATCTTTCAACATTCCTTCTGATGTTCATTCACGTTTTTTCATGCTATAAGTAGTAGTAAATTGGAAGAAAAGATTTAGCTTGAACTAAGGCGCTACAGTGATCTCTCACACCAAAACACCATTTATTGTTTGAATTTTGTGATAAAATGGACAATTTGAAAGACTTTGTTTCTTTGTTTCTTATCAGAAGTATCAAATCACAGAGCTCTTTACAGGGTCAAATAGAGCCTGTTGTAACATAAATATTTTTTAACTGTTAATGCATTATTCTCGCGTTAACTAAATTCAACACGAGATTTGCAGTCTGAACAGTTTTTCCCGCCCCCTTTTGATTGACAGGATATAATCGGCCCTGAACGTCGGCTGTTTTTAAACAATCAGCCGATGGGCGATAGTGAAAATAATTGCTTTTATCAGCCGATACCAAATGTTGGCCAGTACATTGGCACATCTCTAGTAAAAATCATGATTTTACTTTCAGTTCATTAATCATACTGGAATTGGAAAATCAAGTTGGGCCCATTGCATTCTGAGATACAGAAATGTACAGTATAATGGAGCACAAATGCTCTAAACACATGCAGTGTCTCATTTGATTTATGCCATCTCTTGTTTTCCCTCACTCTGTTCTTCTGCTCACTGTAGAGTTGGATTCAGGGGAAAGTTCGGATGAATATGACGACCGCGAGCCCTGCAGAGACGCGAAACTCATAGACATGGCCAGCAAGGTGCGTAACCAGAGTTTCTCAACCCCTCATATTCGTCCAGTGGGCACAGACGCTGTATGACTGACAACTGTTTCCTTCAATAGATGTCCTTGATGGTTCCCAAGGTGACGAAATCCCGTTACAGCAGCCTGTGCAGCGACGATGAACTACTGGATGACGACACCGACTGTTACCAGTCCGTATCCGTGAAGTGAGTCTATAAGCAGCTGCACAAAAGTATTTTTATTTTTTCTGCGGTCAGCGATTACGCAAATGTGTACGTCCCTGCAGCGTTATTGTAAGGCTCTAGTGGATTTGGCAATATGAGAAGTTCATGTCATGTTGCAATGTAATAATGTAACACTTCCTTCTTTTCTTGACCTCTCCCATCCGTCTCTCTCTCAGACGGGGATCATGGATTGATGATTTCGGTTCGATCTCCAGCAGTCAGAACAGCATCTACCTGCCAACCACAGGTTGTGTTAGTGCTTCGCCTCCTCGGGAAGATTTCGCCTCCACGAGCATCCCGGTTATTAAAATGGGCTGGTTGGACAAGAATCCTCCTCAAGGGTGTGTGTGGTTATGTTTCCATCCAAAGTTGTGAATTTAACTTATGTGCAAAATTGGAATATGTTTTAAAACATTTGCAAATAAAGCAATGTTTCCAAATGTTCAAAAGAACAAAATATTTGAAGTTGCTGCAATCTGGCTTTCATAAGTAGTGTAAATCTTCTTTGAAGCAATCTGCAGGGCTCGACATTAACGCTTGTCTGGGACTAATGGATTCTCTAAAGGGCAAGTGAAAGAAACATTAAATTGCCTGACCGAACAAGTGAATGTGACACTGATTTCATACAATAAACAAGTGGTTAATATTAAGTCACTTAAATTTTAGATGCAATATTGACAGTTTTTGTTTTATTTCAGCAGCGAAAATAGTTCCAAAGATCACAGCAGAACCACAGCAGCACTTTACTGAATGATTCAGCGTTTTGAACGAATCGGTTGAATCAAAGATTCAATGATCCATTCATAAACAACTGCCTCATTCTTGAATGAAGAATCGTTTGAATGAATGATTCAATGACTCCCTCATTAAGATGGTCACCTGCCGCCACCTACTGGCATTTTAGTATACACTCTTAAAAAATAGCTGTAAAAAAAACTAAACAAGTTTACACAGTAAAATATCGTTTTCCATTGAAACAGTAATATACCGTGAAAACAATGCATTCTGGGTAATTTTATTTGTCATTTTCGACAAATAACGACTAATATGACCCAGAATGCATTGTTTTTGCGATATATTGCTTCTCTATATTACAATGCATCATGGGTAATATTATTTGTAATTTTTCGACAAATAACGACTAATATGACCCAGAATGCATTGTTTTCGCGATATATTACGTCTCTATATTACAATGCATCATGGGTAATTTTATTTGTCATTTTCGACAAATAACGACTAATATGACCCAGAATGCATTGTTTTCGCGATATATTGCTTCTCTATATTACAATGCATCATGGGTAATATTATTTGTCATTTTCGACAAATAACGACTAATATGACCCAGAATGCATTGTTTTCGCAATATATTGCTTCTCTATATTACAATGCATCATGGGTAATATTATTTGTCATTTTCGACAAATAACGACTAATATGACCCAGAATGCATTGTTTTTGCGATATATTGCTTCTCTATATTACAATGCATCATGGGTAATATTATTTGTCATTTTCGACAAATAACGACTTTTTATTATTAAATTTAATTTATTGATCAAATTTAAAAATTTAAATTGAAAGATGAAACATACATTTATAAAAAATGCCCTTTATAAAGGTAAAAAATGCCTTCAGGGTAAATATCACAGATATGTCAAAGCTTATAGAACACTGATTCAGAATAAATTATATTTACAAATAAGAATTTTTTTCACTCTGACAAGCACATGACAAGTCTTAATGGCGAGCCCTGAATTGCATAAAGTGCTATATAATAAACTGTGTTATTTACAGGTCTCTGATCTACCAGCGACGGTGGGTCAAACTGGATGCTGAATACTTGAGATACTTCGACACTGAGAAGGTGTGTGACTCTGATTTGATAAAGTTGGCATGTAAAGGAAGTTGTGCTCGTCGTTCCTTCCCTATTGTGCCGTATATTACCGAGCGAAATGGCTTTGCAAACAAGAACAAATGTAGGGCGGGGCTTGATTTTGAATTGATTGGATGGTTCTCAAGTTATTCTGATTATCAGGAACATAACACAATAAGGATGTGCACAGATAAATCAATTGTAATATATTCCATAATTGTTGATTTATTAATGGTGACTTTAGAGTGCTTTAGTAGTAATCAAACTCTCTGTTGCATGTGAACGGACATGATGAATGTGTCTCAGCGCACATGTCCTTTATCACCAGTGACATTTATATCTGCTGCTGAACATGCATTTGTGTTTGTTGTTTGTGCTCAGGACATCTACTCAAAGAGGATCATACCAACAATGTCCATCACCGGCGTGGTCAATGTGGGCGATCAGAAGTTTGAAGTCGTGACGCACAATCGCACTTTCCTGTTCCGAGCCGAGAGCGACTGTGAGTGTATAATGTGTGTGTGTTGTTGTTGTTTAGAGCATATAAAGTGTGTTTGCGAATGAGAGCCTCACCGTTGATCTGTGAGGTTTTGTGGTCTGATGAAACAGAGCTGATGTGAATGTCCGACCTTACAAACACACACAGCACAGGGCTTGACATGCAGCAATGTGCTCCTAATTTGAAAAATAATAATTTGTTTGTCCTTAATAAAAGGGATACAAAGAGACGTTTACAAGCAAAAACCAGGTGTACAGCTTCAAACTGTATTTATTTAGTAATTATGGAATTATGTATATTATAAATGCCAGTTACAGTGTATACCAGTGGACGTCGATCGCGATCTTTATCACTGTTCCAGTAGCTCGCGAAAATAACAGAAGAGGGAGCTACTGGGACAGTGATAAAGGTAAATAGCCCAGATCATGTCTGAGTGAACGGCCGTTAACAAGAGGCCAGAGACGCCGAAGATAGACGCGAAGAGGAGAAAATTCTGTACCAGCTCGCTGTTCACGATGCTCAAAATATAGGAAGGAAATATAAATATTGAACTGGGCATATGTGAATGCATCTCTAAAAGGAGATCAGCCTTCAGAAAAATTTCGATGACAATGGCAATTTTATTTTCCTCTTACCTTCGAATAAAGTAGCTAATTATTAGCGCAGTTCAGCTTTGTTTACAGCGGTAACCAAGGAAACGCAGTATCGCTGCTGCTCCATAAGCGCCATAGATATATACATGTATATGTATATAATATGTATATATTAATATAATTAATATAATGTGTATATATCTATGCATAAGCGCCACCTGCTGTCAGAGAGTGAATCTGCGTCTCATTCAGCCTGCTGTTTTTGTTTCGTTTTTTGTTTTTTTTGTTTTTTGTGTAGCATATAATTTCACAAAGATAAAGTCAGACTGTTGTGTTTTTGCTTTAAATCTTGAAATGAAATCTAATTCAAATAAAAAAAACAACTGCTCATGCAACGTGCATAGCATCTTTGTTTGGATTGTGATTAAAAAGCAGTGGTTCCCTCTCATTTGAAATGTCTATGTATTTTTGTTTATAATAATAATAAATATCTGCAACCAGTATCATAATCTGCCAATTTGCTTGTAAAAAATTAATAAATAAATAAATCAGAATCTAAATTGGCCACGAAACAAATACTAAATACAATCTAGTCTTTTTCTATCAAGTAGATCTTGTCTTACATAACAGTCACAGTCAGGGATCTTGGGCTTAAAAAGGTTGGTGACCGCTGGTTTATACCAATAATAACCAGCAAAAAATATGTTCTGCATCATTCGTGTCTTTTATAATTATAAACATGCCTGAAACATCCCTTATTTTGAAATGTCTTTACTGCTTCTAGCTGCTCTTTCAAACGTATGAGGAAGATAAAACACTCTTGCAATCATCTAAAACATATTACTATACAGCAAACGTTGTCATAATTCATCAACAGTAGATCAACGCAATCGTTTGGCATAAATGCACAGTATTCATTGATTAAGAACAGTGCTGCGTTTTGACTTTGAGCGTGCAGCGATTATATTTACTTAATTAAATCAATGCTTTTTGAAGTTTAATAATCACTAATAATGAATAATTAGTCCTGTTTTCTGTCCCCAAATTTAAGACCTCTTAAAATGATAATTAAGACTTTTGTTATACCATTTAAGATACTTAAGTCCCTCGAGAGCTACTTTTATTCACACACGTACTCCTAAATACGGTTCGCACGCAGTTTTAGTTACAAATGCGAGTGAAATGTTTGAAAGCTTGTTTCGCTACAGAATAATAAAGGTAATTGTGACTTTATTTCTCATAATTCGGACTTTTATAAACTATAATAAACAGCTGCGAGACCTTTTGGTTAAGAATAAACAAATAAAATATTTAATCTTTTTGAGTAAGTGTTTATTTTGATTTATTTGTTGTTATTTTTAATTATTATTAACATTATAAATTTAATTTAATTTTTTTTATTAATTGTTAGCTTTTCATCAACTCAAGCCCTGCAGTACAGTGAGATTTAAAGGATTATTTCACTTCTGAATTAAAATTTCCTGATAATTTACTCTCCTCCATGTCATCCAAGATGTTCATGTCTTTCTTTCTTCAGTGGAAAAGAAATGAAGGAAAACATTCCAGGATTTTTCTCCATATAGTGGACTTCACTGGGGTTCAACGGGTTGAAGGTCCAAATGTCAGTTTCAGTGCAGCTTCAAAGAGCTCTACATGATCCCAGACGAGGAATAAGAGTCTTTTCTAGAGAAACCATCAGACATTTTCTAAAAAAAAAAAATATATAATATACTTTTTAACCACAAATGCTCGTCTTGCACTGCTCTGTGATGCTCCACGCATGACGTAATCATGTTGGAAAGGTCACGTGTGACGTAGGTGGTAAAAAATCACGTCTGGGATCATGTAGAGCTCTTTGAAGCTGCACTGAAACTGACATTTGGACCTTCAACCCATTGAACCCCAGTGAAGTCCACTATATGGAGAAAAATCCTGGAATGTTTTCCTTCATTTCTTTTCCACTGAAGCAAGAAAGACATGAACATCTTAGATGACAAAGTAAATTTTCATTCAGAAGTGAACTAATCCTTTAAATGCTGATAAGTCACGGATATATGAGACTAGTGTGATTGTGACACTTTCACACAGTATGCAGGACATCTAATCTGTTAATTAAATAACTGAAGTGTGTGTGTGTGTGTGTGTGTGTGTGTGTCAGTGGACAGGAACGAGTGGGTGTCCGTGTTGAAGAACTGCGTCAAGACGTATCAGGCGCGGACGAGTCTGGACATGACCTTCAACCCCTGCGTGAACTACGAGATGAAGGGTTACCTGGAGCTGCGCGGCCTGCGCTCCAAACTCTACACGGTGGTGTGTGCGGATAAAGTCTTCCTCTACAAGAACACTGAGGTAAACCATGTTTTTGCACATCCTAAAAGACTGAAAGGCTGAAATCTGTAGTCTTTGATCGCCGATTAATGAGCATTAACGATCATATGTGTCCTCCGATGAAATTCTGGCCATGTCAGGAGTTTTGAGGCATATTCCTGCAGGAGAAATAGCCTCTTGATTCGATCGCTCTGTTTTAAGGGGCGTGTCTGCTGTGAGATGTCAATGTAAACGCCCACTGCTGTGATTGGCTGACATCTTTGCATATGAAATGAGCTTTACATGTGGAACTGTGCAAAAAAGTGTTGATTACAGCATTATATTTAGATCTACTCCAGGTTGTAGTGATGAGCACTGTAGCCGATAACAGTTACCTTACAGTTAACCTTTGTTATTTTAGTCCTGTATCGCTCTTCTCATCTCACTAATGCTCTAGTGGGCGGGGCCAGAGAAGTGGGCGTTGATCTGATTCTGCAGAGGCGGTCTTTCGGCGCACTATTACCTCATAATGTGACAAAATCCGAAACCAGACGTCTTCAAGCTTAGTTTCAATGAAAGCTGTTTTTGGGCTAACAAGGAAGTTTTGAGTTCTGAAACTTACAGGATGTTTTAATAGTGCAGTGACCTCTTACATTTCAAAAGGAAAAGCTGATTTCTCAATTCATGACCCTTTTAATTGCTGACTGGACTGTTATAAAGTTGCAGTTTCTTTTGTCTGATTGTATTGTTAGTGATCATGTGTCCCCATTTATGTGTTTTTGTTTAGGATTATCGTCTGGGAATCGGAATCACCTCTATTGATATGAATGTTGGTAATGTGAAGGAGATGGATCGAAGAGCGTTTGATCTGACCACACCGTACCGCATATTCAGGTGACGCACTCATTCATTTAAATGACTGCTTTCTATTCTTTTAGACTCTTCTCATCTGCTTTCATTCATCTTTCAGTTAATCTTCATCCGTTTCATCACTGAGAGTCTGTTCATTCGGCCAGCTGAAATAACTGTGTGTGTGTGTGAGATATAATACAGTGTGTGACTCTCACAGATGTTGTGGTTTTGTATATTTTTACTCGTTTGCTCTTTTTGTCTTCCTTTGCTCTGCTTGGTGAATCTGAAGGTCAGATGTGACATCTGTGTGTGAACAAATGCACCAGTTTAACACCACACTGTATTTCACACCCAGCCAAACACACACTGCCAGTGTTATTATTATTATTATTATTATTAAGTGAAACTAACGAAACATATAAAATATAAATATTAGATGAAAAGGGAACACTTTACAATAAGGTCTCATTATTTAAATGCATATACTAACATGAACTAACGATGAGTAATATTATTAACCTTTGTTAATGTTAGTAGATAAAAATGTT
Organism: Megalobrama amblycephala; assembly: GCF_018812025.1. Classification (NCBI taxonomy): domain Eukaryota; kingdom Metazoa; phylum Chordata; class Actinopteri; order Cypriniformes; family Xenocyprididae; genus Megalobrama; species Megalobrama amblycephala. The sequence goes on along the minus strand of NC_063059.1, from coordinate 43,251,860 downwards.
CATGTTCATGTTAGTTCACAGTGCTTAACTAATGTTAACAGATACAACTTTTGATTTGATCTGTAAATGTTTTTTTTTTTTAATAAATGCTGTGAATTGTTGTTTGTTAGTTCATGTTAACTAATGAAACCTTATTATAAAGTGTTACCAATGGAAAAAATTAAACTTGGATTAAAATTAGAATGTTACATTGGAAACTTAAATAAATTGAGTTTAAGTTGAAATTACTGAAACTGAAGTAAAAATAAATTACAGCTAAATAGAATAATTTAAATACAAATAGTGATAAAAGCATATAATAAAACTACTAAAACTTAAATTAAAACAAAATTAAACATTTAAACTGAAAATATAAAAATAAAAGCCAATTTAAAAAATATTAATAAATTCTTAATTAATTAGGGATGCACCGAAATTTCAGCTACCAAAAATGTTTTGGCTGAAACAGCTGTTTTCGTTATTTTAATCATATCAGCTGTGTGACACTAGTGCTGGACTGACAATAATAATTTCTCTTTTAATTGCTAATGATATGCTTTCTGAGATCTAAAATCTTTTACTTATTGCTGTTTTCAGTTGCATGCATGAACAAAACTCCTCTAAACATTTGTAGCTCCTGCCATCTAATAATCACAAAAAAACGTTGTGCTTTGATACTCTAATATGAAGCAAAGCCTCAACTTTAAAGGTGCCGTAGAACGTCTTTTTGAAATGTAAGTCTAAGGTGTCCCCTGAATGTGTCTGTGAAGTTTCAGCTCAAAATACCCCATAGATTTTTGTTTTTATTAATTTTTTTAACCTATTTTGGGGCATCATTAAATATGCGCCGATTAAGGCTGCGGCCCCTTTAAATCTCGTGCTCCCCGCCCCCGAGCTCGCGCTAGCCTTAAACAGCATAAACAAAGTTCACACAGCTAATATAACCCTCAAAATGGATCTTTACAAAGTGTTCGTCATGCAGCATGTCTAATCGTGTAAGTATAGTATTTATTTGGATGTTTACATTTGATTCTGAATGAGTTTGATAGTGCTCCATGGCTAAAGCTAACATTACACACTGTTGGAGAGATTTATAAAGAATGAAGTTGTGTTTATGAATTATACAGACTGCAAGTGTTTAAAAATGAAAATAGCGACGGCTCTTGTCTCCGTGAATACAGTAAGAAACGATGGTAACTTTAACCACATTTAACAGCACATTAGCAACATGCTAACGAAACATTTAGAAAGACAATTTACAAATATCACTAAAAATATCATGATATCATGGATCATGTCAGTTATTATTGCCATTTTTCGCTGTTGTTCTTGCTTGCTTACCTAGTCTGATGATTCAGCTGTGCACAGATCCAGACGTTAATACTGGCTGCCCTTGTCTAATGCCTTGAACATGGGCTGGCATATGCAAATATTGGGGGCGTACATATTAATGATCCCGACTGTTACGTAACAGTCGGTGTTATGTTGAGATTCGCCTGTTCTTCTGAGGTCTTTTAAACAAATGAGATTTATATAAGAAGGAGTTTGAGACTCACTGTATGTCATTTCCATGTACTGAACTCTTGTTATTCAACTATGCCAAGATAAATTCAATTTTTAATTCTAGGGCACCTTTAAAAATTCAAACAATAAATGTCATTTTGTCACAGTTTAATATGATGTATGAAGCGGCTCGTGAACCAATTATCTCTTCCTCTTTACTACTAGTTACAGCACCAAATAAACATGAATGAACATCAGAAGGAATCGAATGTCGAGGATAAAGAACAACTTACTGAAATGAATCATTTCAACTCAACATGTCACAGAAGTGCAAAGAAATGACATTCGGATGTATTCGGATGGAGAAGAGCGCTGTAACGTGTCTGTGTGTCTGTAGTTTTGTAGCAGATACAGACCAGCTGAAGGATCAGTGGGTGGACGCGATGCGCAACTCCATCAAAGAGGCCTTGTCCAATTATGAAGTGGCCGAGCAGATCTGGACGGAGCCGTCCAATCAGATGTGTGCGGACTGCAGCGCTGCCAAACCCGAGTGGGCGGCCATCAACCTGGCTGTTGTTTTCTGCAAGCGATGTGCAGGTAACAGCCAATCATGAGTAACTTCAGCTGACCATGAGCATCAGCAAAACTGGTTCACTAGCTGATTTAGTAATCCTCACCATTTTCTGTGCAATTAATCAAAATTAAACCGGAATGGCAATTGCTGTGTGTTCAGAGTGAGGCGTAGCAATGAGTGCATGGTCACGAAAACGTATCATTTGCATGAGTTTTTTTAGCATAGCGATTTTAAGCCTTTGAATCGCAGCGCAACCCATCTTAGTACTCTTTCCAGTAGTGTTGATTTACATTCTTTAAACCAGATTCTGAAGGGAACCTTAGTCCATTGATTTAACCTTTTAGAATACAAATACAAATCCTTCCACTTTGCTACATAGTCTGAGTTACAGCAGCACGCTAAAGCTCTTAGCTGGGCAGCTTTGAAGTAGTCTGAAAAACATGGCAGTGATCTACTCCCTTTCTCTTTAGATAGCTGCAGTATTTTGAATTGAATTCTTGGCCTCTTTCCACCCCATATGAATCTTGAAATCCACTTATCCCATTCAGTAAATTGTTTTACTGGAACTTCAACTGGTAAGGATTGGAAGAGATATAGAAGACGAGGAAGCAGGTTCATTTTTACCGTATCTATTCTGTTATGCATCTCTAAGACAATTTCTTGACTTGCCGAGTAGAACGTGAATTGTTTGTCAGTTCAACCATCAACCAGTCCCATCTCCATCAAAAGTTTTTTAGTTATCCTGGCTCTAGAGGTTAACCTCTTCAGTGCATTAGAGGAATCAAGTTTAGGCTGTATTTGGGTATTCCGGTCTCCTCCGCATATTAGAACCCCAGAGGCTTCCGAAGCAATTAACTGAAAAATGTCTCTAATACAGGAATTGTCCTGCTCAGGGGCTATATACACATTTACTAGAGTAACCTCTTTCTGATCTAGAAATCCCTTAACTAAAACATACTGGCCCTCTCTATCGGAAAATTCACTCGAAAATTTACACTATTAGAAACTAGTATTGCTACCCCTCTTCTTTTCCCTTTCTTGTAGGATGAATAAAATACCCTAGCTTTTTTAATTTTTCATGTTCTGCACTTTTAAAATGAGTTTCCTGCCAAAATATGATATGCAACCAGAATAATGACATTTCTATGGTATCAAAAATGTTTATATCTTAAAATCATTATGGCATCTGTTAAATGTTATGATAAACTTTCAATATTTCAGTAATATGTCAAGCTTGGAACTGTTAATTAGCCTGACGTGGCCGACTTTTGTTTTGATTTAAAGTTGGTGGTGTTATTTTCACCAAATCTAATGTTTGCTAGTGTAATTTTAATTCCAAACACACTACTAACATTACTATTTTGCCAACGAATGCAGATTTACTATCATAACCACAACATAATTAAAAATGTTTTTTTTTTTTTTGTGTACCTTTTCACACACAAGATATTCCGTGATATGCTTTGTTTTGTTTTTTATTATTTATTTATTTTATTTTATTTTATTATTTTTGTATTTATTTTTGTCAACTTTTTCACCCCTGTTTCTTGTTTTGTTTTTATTTAGTAATTTTTATATTTTATTTATTAATAAAAATATATTTTATGATTATTAATAATATTATTATTTTATAGCACAATTGATGTATCATCACAGAATTTTGGCCAAATCATGCAGCCCTACAATCAAGCACAGCAAACCTGGACATTTTTTTAAAATCACGTTTTAAAGCACAATCGCAATTTTTATCTGAAAAATCAAAAAAAAAAATTATTGTTTAACATTTGAAAATGAAGAAATTAAACAATATTAGTACTGTAATTTTACAGTTGTAATGCCAAATATTATTATTATATTACTTTTCTTAAATACTCAAATTTTTTTTATTTTAATAAATATTTCTTATTTTTTTATATATTTTTATATTTAATAATAATAAAAATAATTATTAATAAAGAAAAATATAAAAACAAAATAGAAATATTACTTTTGAAATAAAATAATAATAATACTTATAATAATAATAATAATAATGATAATAATAATAATAATTATTATTATTATTAATATTATTTTATATCAAAATTGATATATAATCACAAATTTTTGGCCAAATCATGCAGCCCTAGTTTTGTCTGTGTGACAGGAGAGCATCGTGGTCTCGGTCCGAGTATATCAAAAGTACGGAGTCTCAAAATGGACAAGAAGGTTTGGACTGAAGATCTCATTCAGGTATGTCCTGTGTTTTCCTGATGTTTCTGTGGTTCTTGATGCCTTCACTCTCATCTTTCACACGTCCCATCCTCGTGTCCGCAGCTGTTCCTCACTCTAGGAAACGAACGAGCCAATCAGTTTTGGGCAGCGAACGTCCCGCCCAGCGAGGCACTGAACCTGAACAGCAGCAGCGAAGAGAGACGCCGCTTCATCACAGCAAAATACCGCGAGGGCAAGTACCGCAGATATCACCCGCTGTTCGGCAACCAGAGAGAGCTCAATAACGTAAGTCTGAACCGCTGAAGTTTAAACATCCAGCATGTGTAATGAGTGTAGACCGCAGTCGGGAATGTTTAATTGTTTGTTAATGAAATCAAGGCTGTGAAGGATAGACGTACAGTCTGCTTGTATTCCTGTTTCTAAATTTCTCAACCGTTTTATATCACTAGGAATTGTTTTGGAAAGACATTTTCAATGTTGCATATAGTTGAACAGACAAACATATATCCTTCACAATAATACTAATATTAATACTGATGTCTTGATGAAATTGATTTTTCCTTCAATTTTAAACATGAATTATAGAAATTCAACATTACAGTGTAATTTAAAGCTATCATTTTTTAAACATTAGGCTTAAAAAAAAACATTTAATTTAAATGAACTTAAAACAATCCTGACATAAACCCATTATAAATGTCATTTTTACCTGTGCTCTTCCTACCTGTCTAGATAGGAAATATACAGAAATAGTTATCAAGTTATCAAACAGTCTGCACTGCATAAGTTATAGCCTAAATTAAATATAGATTAATCCTTATTAAAGCTACAAAAGTTCTTTAGTCAACAGCATTGAGTAATTTTCTCTGTTACCTTTCTTCTTTGATTGACAGACAGCATTGGCTGCTGTCACTTTAAGAGCTGCCGCTGCTGCACATGATGTGGATCTCACACATGTCCCACTTTCTCACAACTCTTTACTTTCGTTTAAGGCTTTATGTTAATCAACCAAGGCTGCTCTTATGAGGATACTCGACAAAATGGATATTTTTGGCATTATTGTGTGTGTTATTGTTTGTTCAGGCTCGAAAGAGAACTTGATTCTGGCTTTGTGCACATCTTTCCATATTCTGTGTGTTGTGTGAGGACATTCCCAGACACCACGTTCTCTTTTGGCACGCTTGAATGGTTTAAATGCATTTGTATGAATAAGAGTGTGATCAAATGTTGTAATGCTAGCCAGAGGATGCTACATTAATTGGGTTAAATATTTTTAATGCGTTAAACTGAAAAGAATTTATCACATACGTTAACGTGTTAACGTTGACAGCACTAATATATACCAAACAGGTGTCGCACTTTACTATCTAATAGGGGACCTTTTTTGGAGATTTTATTTTGTTTTATGTTGACTTGCTGCATTGAAAAATGTTCAGTTGGCTCAATTAAATTATGTGAACTGAATGTCTTTTAACATTGCATTTTAGTTGTTGAACCAACTGAAGATTTTTAATCAACATTACATTTTGAGATTTGACCTCCAAAATCTGATTACAGTGTTACAGTAACTAAGTTTCTGCTTTAAAACAAGCAGAAATAGCTCTTTAAGGTAACAATTGCAGGTTACCACTTTATACATTGAACAGTGATTTTATTAAACAATATTTATTTGGCAATCTGTTAGATGGTAAAGTGTGACACCTGTTTGGTTGCTTTGCTATTTTTTACCATCACAATCACATTGTAAAGATTTTGGAGGTCAGATCTTATGTTTGGTGAGTTTTCAGTTTGTGATCTTTCAGTTTTATTTAATCTTCTGTTAGTTGGTTTATTGTGGTGTGTGTTATTGTGACACAACGTTATTTGTGACATGTATAAGTGAATAATATCCTGGTTAATGTGAGGTTCAGGGTTAGTGTTGGGCTTTATCTAGTATCATCACCTACAGTATATGAGACATTGTGTCTATGAGATGAACACACTGATATATATGTATGTGTGTGTGTGTGATGTTTGGATGAGATGATTAATTTGTTTGTACACACACACACACATACACAGGAAGCTTTCACTGCAGTCCAACAAACAACACAAAACCAATCACAGCGTGATGTGATCTGCTTCCTAAAACACAATCACACACACACAAACACACACACAAACAGACAAAGAGACCATTCACTCACAGAGAGAGAGAGACGAGTTGAATGAGAGCAGGCTGAAGACAGACAGATTTTTTCTGTTTTTTCTTCAGAATCAAAAACATGTTTTCTCCTCCCTTTTAAAAGTGGATGTATTGCTATTATTGATATTACTATAATCAAATTTTTGTTTGAACAGAAATGTTAATGTTTTTTTTAATAATTCCTGCACTAAAGGAATCCGACTGAAGGAGAGAGGGACAGTTTGTCTGTCTGCATGTGGGTTTGTTGATCAGACTGTGACTAGGCTCCGCCCACAGCTCACGTGTCATAATCACTGGCTGTAGTGCAGTGGTGTATCTGACCCCGCCCTCTCTCCTGTAGGCCCCGCCCACATAGCCCCTCTCTGCTCTCATTCGCCCCTCATTCTCTCATTCTGTCATTCAGTCGGCTGTGATTCACGTCAGTGTGTGTTTGTGTGCGGCTCTGCACTGCGCTTAGGGCTATACAACTCGGTGAGGTCGAGGGATGACCTTTGAACTTTAAACCTCCTGTCAAACAGCTGGGTGAGTTGCTGCAGTATTTTCTGCATTGATGATGCGTTTAAAATGTGTTTGGTTTCAGGTGTGTGTGTTTTCAGTGTGTGTGTTTTAAAGTGTGTATGTGTGTGTTATAAGTGTGCATGTTTTCAGTATGTGTGTGTTTTGAGTGTGTGTTTTGAGTGCATTTTAAAGGTGCATGTTTTAAGTGTGTATGTTTGTGTTTTAAGTGTGTGTTTTAAGTGTGCATTTTAAATGTGCATGTTTTAAGTGTGTATGTTTGTGTTTTAAGTGTGTGTTTTGAGTGTGCATTTTAAATGTGCATGTTTTAAGTGTGTTTTAAGTGTATTTTAAATATGTTTTAAGTGTGTCTGTCTGTTTAAAGAGAGTGTGTGTTTAAGTGTGTATGTGTGTTAAATGTGTTTTTAAGTGTGTATGTGTGTTAAGTGTGTTTTAAGTGAGAATGTGTGTTGTTTTAAGAGTGAACACACCGGAACTTAAGTGTGTGTTTATGTGTTTTTAAGTGTGTATGTGTATTTTAAGTGTGCTTATGTGTGTCTTTAAGTGTGTATGTGTGTTTTTAAGTGTGTGTGTGTTTTAAGTGTGTGTTTATGTGTGTTTTTAAGTGTGTATGTGTATTTTAAGTATGCTTATGTGTGTCTTTAAGTGTGTATGTGTGTTTTTAAGTGTGTGTGTGTTTTAAGTGTGTGTTTATGTGTGTTTTTAAGTGTGTATGTGTGTTTTTAAGTGTGTGTGTGTTTTAAGTGTGTGTTTATGTGTGTTTTTAAGTGTGTATGTGTGTTTTTAAGTGTGTGTGTGTTTTAAGTGTGTGTTTATGTGTGTTTTTAAGTGTGAATGTGTGTGTTTGGTCAGTGGAAGGTTTTCTATAATGTTCATGTGATGTCAGTTGAGTAACTGGAACACATACACATCACATTAGACATACATGTGCTCTCTCTCTCTCTCTCTCTCTCTCTCTGTGTGTGTGTGTGTGTGTGTGTGTGTGCTGCAAGCCTAAGGAATGCCGAGACAGACCCACCCAACAGTGTTGAGCGAGAGAACGAGCGGCAGACGATGATCGTGTGTCTCTCCTCACATTCTTTCTGCAGCAGCAGTTTTACCTTCTTCAATGAGCAGCTTTGTGTCACACACTCACACACTGATTTACTTATGCCCTGATGAATGCGTGTGTGTTTCTGTACTTTGTTAATGTTATGCTGGCATGTGTGTGTTTGTATTGTGTCTTTCAGTATGATGTCATGTCATGTGTGTGTGTGTTGTGTGGAATTTCTCTCCTGCCTGACACACTTTTCTTCTCTTTCTGAAGTTTTTCTGTGTGTGTGTGTGTGTGTGTGTGTGTGTGTGTGTGTGTGTGTGTGTGTGTGTGTGTCCTGCTGTGGAAGTTGTAATGACAACATCCTGATCGCTGTATGTAACATTTTTCTTTCATCTCTTCAGTTTTTCCTGCCCGCTGTCAGATTAATTCAGTATGTTTGTCTGATTTCATCTCTCGGAAATACACACTGTATATTGTGTAAGAGATCTGTGTGTGTGTGTGTGTGTGTGTGTGTGTGTGTGTGTGTGTGTGTGTGTGTTTCCATTACAGTCCTCTGGAATCTCAGTGCTACATGTAATAAACAAAAACACACGTTCAAACATGCTGCGGGGGTTTCTGACGTGTGTATGTGTGACATCTCTGGCTCTTATTCACAATTCAGAATCAAACTGATGAGAGATTGATTCTCATTGGTCTTTTTCTTATAGTCATTTCCATACTGAATAGTGATTTGCTCTTTTCTTTCGTGTATCTGTAGGGTTTTACTCACTTACTAATTACTCATCCTCATGTCGTTCCACACCCGTAAGACCTTCGTTCATCTTCAGAACACAAATTAAGATATTTTTGATGAAATCCGATGGCTCAGTGAGGCCTGCATAGATGACATTTCCTCTCTCAAGATCCATTAATGTACTAAAAACATATTTAAATCAGTTCATGTGAGTACAGTGGTTCAATATTAATATTATAAAGCCACGAGGAGCGTTATGAATCTTTTGTGTCGAATCATGATTCGGATCGTGTGCCAAACTGCTGAAATCACGTGACTTTGGCGCTCCGAACCGCTGATTCGACACAAAAGATTCATAACGCTCCGAAGCTTCCTGAAGCAGTGTTTTGAAATCGGCCATCACTAAATAAGTCGTTATTTTGTTTTTTTGGCGCACCAAAAATATTCTCGTGGCTTTATAATATTAATATTGAACCACTGTACTCACATGAACTGATTTAAATATGTTTTTAGTACATTAATGGATCTTGAGAGAGGAAATGTCATTGCTGGCTATGCAGGCCTCACTGAGCCATCGGATTTCATCAAAAATATCTTAATTTGTGTTCTGAAGATGAACGAAGGTCTTACGGGTGTGAAACGACGTGAGGGTGAATAATAAATGACATTATTTTCATTTCTGGATGAACTAACTAACTCTTTAAGTGATTTAGATTTTGAAGCATTATTTTTGTCCTTTAAGAAGTTCTTAGTCAGCGTGAAATCAAAACGGACAATTCTTGTTATTTATGGAATATTGCAGCGTTTATTATAAATGATTTATCATTGTGTTAAATTCATGTTCCTGGTAATCTTGAATCAGAATATCTTCCTCTTGCAGCATCTCTTCTCTTCTCTGATGATGAGGGCGGGGCAACCTGTCACTCACAAGAGATCCACCAATAGCAAACCACAACCATCCAATCAATTCCCCACAGACACAATCAAGCCCCGCCCTACATTTGTTCTTGTTTGCGAAGCCATTTCACTCGGATATATGACACAATAAAGACGTATATCCTTTTCGTGACAACTTCAGTAAATTTGTTTTTGTTTGGGTGGAGGGAGGATGGAAATCCAGCAAATTAAGTTTAATTACTGAGATTTACTAGTAATCCGTCACTGAATTCACAGTGTGTTTGTGTTTACAGTCTGATGTTTGTCTGCTTTATCGGTTTCTGTATTCTTGATTATTCCAGAGCGAATATTACTGTCTCTAAGTTTGTCTGTGTTTTTCTCCTTGGGTTTTTAGGATTATTTTCTATCTGCTTCATCATTCCACTGTATCCTTCTCCTCCACACACACACACACACACACACACACACACACACACACACACACACACACACACACTCATTGTCTGGTTTGGGTAGTTCGGGTGTGGTTTTATAGCACTTTTTGCAGACGCACAGACAGTTACGCTGATTTGTAAAGCTGAAGGACACACTCCAGATCTGTGTGTGTGTGTGTGTGTGTGTGTGTGAGTGTGTTGATATTGGGTGGGTGGTCTGCAGCAGAGCAGGGGAATTCAGAAGAGACACATGAACGTTTCTCACACACACACAAGAAACAGAAGGACAGATTCACGAGGCTTGTTGGCTGATCTTACAGCACGCTTGTTTATTTGATTATCATTCCTTACGTTTACATTCATGTTTTAGGCTTTTACCTTTACATTTCAGTGCCTTATAGTGTATTCCAGCTCTACAGTTAGTATGTGGGACTCAAACCCTTGAGCGAGGTGTTGCGAGCATCATGATCTGATTAGTGGCTTGTTTAATGTCAGTGGTTATTTAGTTCCTCCTGGTAATTTTTCAGCCTCTGTGACACGCACAATCTTTGACACATTTGACCACTTTTTATTCTTATCGCAGACGGAATAATAGTTTCTGTCCTGCTTCCTCCTATTGCCTCAGCGTACGGGACTTTTGGATCAACAGAGGTTTTAAAGAGCTCTGAATGTTCCTGGAGTTTGTCGTCTGTGTGTTTGTGTTTGAAGGACTTTAGTGTGGTTTATATTGTGTGTTTGTGTAGTTGAGAAAGAGACTCATTCATTGTGTTTAAATGAGCTGTGGTTTACACAGATTACTGTGTGTGTGTGTGTGTGTCTGGTTTCATTTACTCTGTGTCCATCTGTGTGTGTGTCTGTGTCCTGCTGTGATTATGGAGGTTGATTTTCAGCTGTCCAAACATCCTCTCACTTACGCAATCACTAGTCTTTTTCTCCTTTTTTAAAAAAAAAGGTACTTTTAAACGTCTCGTTCATATGTGAATTGCATGAGCTTATTACATCTGTTTGATTGAAAGATCTGAACAGACCCATACTTATACCCACTCAGAGAAGAAATCAGGACAGAAGAGGTTGATAGTGGACAGAAGACACCGGGGATGTGTTTCAAAACCCACCCGTCTCAGTGCAGTAGCCTGCCTACTTTCTCTCCGTCTCTTTTCCTGTGTGGATCCTCTGCTTGGTTCTGTATGAACGCATGTGTCTCAATGAAACGCGCTCTCTCTCTCCGCAGGCGTTGTGCATCAACGTTCAGTCCAGCGATGTGTGCGAGACGCTGGCTCTGGTGTTCTGCGGCGCTGATGTGAGCTGTGACACCGGCGACCCCGATCTGCCCTCCCCGATCGCCCTTGCCCAACACCACGGACAGAAGCTGCAGGTGGAGTTCCTGAGCCAGAACCGCAACACAGGTGCGTCTCACCTGAGGGATTTACCCTCAAAATACAGCAGTTGCGCTTGCCAGAACTTTACTGTAAAATACAGTTAATCTCTTTTTTTCAGCTCGCATCTCTGAAAACATCTAAACAAATAAAATAGGCACTGTTTATATACGAGTCACACATCTGAGGTCTAAATAACTATTTTCTCACCTAAAAAACTCTTAAAACTACATTCCGTGACACAATAACTGTAGTATTTGAAAAAATATGGTGGATTTGCTCAACAGTTGCCGTAAGTGAAGTGATACAAACGGTGAAATGGTTCCTGTACTGATACTGGGGGGATATCGCACGACTCTCAGCCAATCAGATTCCAGAACCGTTGTATAAATATTAATATAGTGATGTTTCTGTCAATATCAGCTCTCTCTGTTTGAATGAGAACATCAGGTATTGTGCACAATAATTTTCACAGTAAGAAATTTACTAGTTAAAACATTCAGTATCAATATTTGTGGATTGATTGATTCTCTCGATATGTCAGTATCGCAAATATTTGTAGAAGAAAACGTTCCAAACTGTTGTTCCAAAGAAAATGTTCCATAATTTTAAAAACGGAACATTTAAAAGAATTTTACTGTAAAATGACATGAAATGTCCCATTAGAACTATTCGTAAAATAACTTGTGGTTACAGTCTTTTACGGTTAAAAGACTGAATAATTAATTATAGTGCACGGAGGCCGTTACTGTGACAGCTGATATCATTTAACCCTTTAAGACCTGAAGGCTTTTTTAGAGTTTTTTTTCTTTCTTTTTTTCTCTGCGACATACACAAAAGTAAAGACTCATAACTCCAAAACTGTAGCAAGGAGAGTCAAAAGGTATTTTTAGAATATATATATATATATATATATATATATATATATATATATATATATATATATATATATATATATATATATATATATATATATATATATAATATTATTTAGAATATATTTTTAGAAAATATAAATTACATTACATTTGGACATTTTACTGCTGAGAAACTGCTGATAAAAGACAAAAAATATATATAATTTTTTTTTTTTTTATTTGACATGGAATAACTTCTTTTTTGGTGTCATCTCCTACATGTGAGGTGCATCTAGTTCAAATTTTGTGGTGATAGCATAAAGTATAGTTGAATAAAGTGTTATTCATTTTGTTCGCAGCTAGTTGGCAGTTTTAGCCAAGTATGTTAAATCATTCTGTGAGTAATATCTTGTGATCAAAGCAATATATTATGGTGATTTGGGGCTCATTTTAATCGTGAGAATCTGCTTTAAAGGTGCCCTAGAATCAAAAATTGAATTTACCTTGGCATAGTTGAATAACAAGAGTTCAGTTCATGGAAATGACATACAGTGAGTCTCAAACTCCATTGTTTCCTCCTTCTTATATAAATCTCATTTGTTTAAAAGACCTCTGAAGAACAGGCGAATCTCAACATAACACCGACTGTTACGTAACAGTCGGGATCATTAATATGTACGCCCCCAATATTTGCATATGCCAGCTCATGTTCAAGGCATTAGACAAGGGCAGCCAGTATTAACGTCTGGATCTGTGCACAGCTGAATCATCAGACTAGGTAAGCAAGCAAGAACAATAGCGAAAAATGGCAGATGGAGCAATAATAACTGACATGATCCATGATATCATGATATTTTTAGTGATATTTGTGAATTGTCTTTCTAAATGTTTCGTTAGCATGTTGCTAATGTACTGTTAAATGTGGTTAAAGTTACCATCGTTTCTTACTGTATTCACGGAGACAAGAGCCGTCGCTATTTTCATTTTTAAACACTTGCAGTCTGTATAATTCATAAACACAACTTCATTCTTTATAAATCTCTCCAACAGTGTGTAATGTTAGCTTTAGCCACGGAGCACCATCAAACTCATTCAGAATCAAATGTAAACATCCAAATAAATACTATACTTACATGATCCGACGCATGCATGCAGTATGCATGACGAACATCTTGTAAAGATCCATTTGAGGGTTATATTAGCTGTGTGAACTTTGTAAATGCACTGTATTATAGTCGACAGCTCGGGGGGGCAGGGAGTGCGCGATTTAAAGGGACCGCAGCCTGAATCGGTGCATAGTTAATAATGCCCCAAAATAGGCAGTTAAAAAATTAATTTAAAAAAATCTATGGGGTATTTTGAGCTGAAACTTCAGACACATTCTTAGACTTATAATACATCTTGTAAAAACTGGTTCTAGGACACCTTTAAATAGTGATGTGCCATTTTCTAAGATGTGCATTTCTATGTCTGTGCATTTTTCATGAAGTTATGAGCACGTGAATTCTACATATTTGTATTCAGTTAGCGGCTGTGCTGTTTTTGTTGTAAAGGCATATTACTCATTAGAGGGTGAAAACAATGCAACAAAAGCATGTTGGAGGCTTGATCTTAACGAGTAAAGTCTCTGGTTTTGTATGCAAAAAGAATTTTTGTGCTACCTATATGGGTTCAGTTTTTATTTCCTCTTAAAGAGAGACACGCAAATGGCAGCGCCGGCGCTCCATCCGGATTTAAAGGGTTAATCACTTTCCCTTTTGAACTACAGAACTCCCAAGGTCAGAGGTGAAGGTTGCCATCGATACGGTGCACTACATGGCCCCGCCCTCCATCACACATAATGGATTCCTATTTAAGACCGCCTCCATGGCTCGACCAATCACAGAGAAGAAGGGAAAAGAAGGTGAGCCAATCAGTGACCTGCACTGAACAATTGTCTGAGTTGATGGAAAGACGCAGCAATAGTTTGATTCACGTGTGATTCTGTGTCCATCAGAGTTCAGCCGGCGCTGGTGTGTGCTGAACGACGGGAATTTTAGCTACTATGAAAGTGACAAAAACGCTACGCCGAACGGAGGGCTGAAGATGAAGGAGATCGTCTGTCTGGCCGTCAACCCTCCCGAGACTCATGGGTAATGTGGCGCACAGCGTGTGTTTAGGGACTTTCTCCTCTTCTGTAGGGGCTGATGATAATCTCGTCTCTTCCTCCAGGTACGATCACACCTTTGAGCTGTACTCGGACGCCGAGCGCTTGTATCTGTTCGGCACTGATCATCCGGAGTCCATGCGGGAGTGGGTCAAATCCATCGCTAAGGTAAACGTCACACCTGTTCTGATCCGGGTCGACGGTTTTGAACAGTGTCTCATTCCCACTCTGTGCCGCTTACAGTCGTTCATTCCCTCGGGGGCGGAGGATCTGCTGCTGAAGGAGTTCGAGCGCATCGGCCGGCTGCGGTACAAGGACCGGCTGAACCGGGAGATGTCGAGGCTGGGCTGGTTCTGTCTGGTGGGGTCCAGTCTGCACATCCGGCTGGAAGAGAGCAGCGCCGACGAGACCATCGACCTGCAGAAGCTCCAGGAGCTCTGTGAGTGACACCGGGGTGGAAGTGACATGAAAAGTGTCTGCAGTACATTTAGATGACCTCACGTTGCGCTAAAGATGTGTTTTTATGTGTCGTTTTTTTGCAGAGTTTAACATTATAACCAATCACACACGTTTCTGTTGATTGCATGGATTCAGTGGCCAATCAGAGGCATTTAGTCGAGTCAGCTTTAGTTCTATAGCACTTTATATAATACAGATTGTTTCAAAGCAGATTTACATTAAGGTTCATTGTAATAAAAAATGAAAAATGTGTCCATAATGTATGTGTGTGTGTGTGTGTGTAGCGATCCAGCCGGAGAATGAGGTTCTGGTTCTGGTGGAGCGAGGCAGGTGAGCAGGAGGAGTTAAAGCGGTTAAGCCTCATGTATGGGTGAGTGCAGGCGGCTGACTAACATGAGCGTCTCCCTGCAGGACGCTGTACATCGAGGGCGAGAGGAAGCTGGATTTCCTGGGCTGGGCGGCAGCGATCCAGAGGGCTGCTGGGAGTTCTGGAGACACGCTGAGTCAGCAGCAGCTGACGGAGGCCGATATCCCCGTGATCGTGGAGCGCTGCATTCATTTCATCACGCAATACGGTACTCAACTCTATTCTGCCCTACTCTATATAATTCTGTTCTACACTCTTTTGTTGTACTTTGCTTTGCTCTGCTCTACTGTACACTACTCTACACTACTCAACTCTTTCTGACATGATTCAATTATTTTTTTACTTGGTTCAGTTTGTTCTACTTGTACTCTAATCTTCTCAACTCTACTTTGTTCAAATCTGTTCAGGTTTTCTGTTCTATTCAACTCTATTCTACACTCTATACACTCTTAATTCTACTTTGCTCTGCTCTCTTCAACTCTTTCTAACATGATTCAGTTCTTTTTTACTTGATTCAGCTTTGTTCTACTTCTATTCTTCTCAACTCTATTTTGTTCAAATCTGTTCAGTTTTTCTGCTCTCTTCAACTATTCTACACTCTTCAATTCTACTTTTCTTTGCTCTACTCTATTCAACTCTTTCTAACATGATTCAGTTCTTTTTTTACTTTATTCAGCTTTGTCCTACTTCTATTCTAATCTTCTCAACTCTATTTTGTTAAAATGTTCAGTTTTTCTGTTCTATTCAACTCCATTCTACACTCTTCAATTATACTTTGCTCTGCTCTACTCTATTCAATTCTAACATTATTCAGTTATTTTCTGCTTGATTCTGCTGTTTTACTTCTATTCTTCTCAACTCTACTTTGTTCAAATTTATTCAATTCTATTCTACACTCTTTAATTCTACTTTGCTCTGCTCTACTCTATTCAACTCTTTCTAACTTGATTCAGTTTTTTTTTACTTGATTCAGCTTTGTTCTACTTCCATTCTAATCTTCTCAACTCTATTTTGTTCAAATCTGTTCAGTTTTTCTGTTTTATTAAACTATTCTACACTCTTTAGTTCTACTTTGCTCTGCTGTGTTCTATTCAACTCTTTCTAACATGATTCAGTTCTATTTTACTTTATTCAGCTTTGTCCTACTTCTATTCTAATCTTCTCAACTCTATTTTTTTAAATGTTCAGTTTTTCTGTTCTATTCAACTCTATTCTACACTCTTCAAATCTACTTTTCTCTGGTCTGCTCTACCCTATTCAGTTCTAACATTATTCAGTTATTTTCTGCTTGATTCTGCTGTTTTACTTCTATTCTATTCTTCTCAACTCTACTTTGTTCAAATTTATTCAATTCTATTCTACACTCTTTAATTCTACTTTGCTCTGCTCTATTCTATTCAACTCTTTCTAACATGATTCAGTTCTTTTTTTACTTGATTCAGCTTTGTTCTACTTCTATTCTAATCTTCTCAACTCTATTTTGTTAAAATGTTCTGTTTTTCTATTATATTCAACTCTATTCTACACTCTTTAATTCTACTTTGCTCTGCTCTATTCTATTCAGCTCTTTCTAACATGATTCAGTTCTTTTTTACTTGATTCAGCTTTGTTCTACTTCTATTCTAATCTTCTCAACTCTATTTTGTTAAAATGTTCTGTTTTTCTGTTATATTCAACTCTATTCTACACTCTTTAATTCTGCTTTGCTCTGCTCTATTCTATTCAACTCTTTCTAACATGATTCAGTTCTTTTTTTACTTGATTCAGCTTTGTTCTACTTCTATTCTAATCTTCTCAACTCTATTTTGTTAAAATGTTCTGTTTTTCTGTTATATTCAACTCTATTCTACACTCTTTAATTCTGCTTTGCTCTGCTCTATTCTATTCAACTCTTTCTAACATGATTCAGTTCTTTTTTACTTTATTCAGCTTTGTCCTACTTCTATTCTAATCTTCTCAATTCTATTTTGTTAAAATGTTCTGTTTTCTGTTATATTCAACTCTATTCTACACTCTTTAATTCTGCTTTGCTCTGCTCTATTCTATTCAACTCTTTCTAACATGAGTCAGTTCTTTTTTACTTTATTCAGCTTTGTCCTACTTCTATTCTAATCTTCTCAATTCTATTTTGTTAAAATGTTGTTTTTTTTTCTATTCAACTCTATTCTACACTCTTCAAATACTTTTCTACTTTGCTCTGCTCTGCTCTACTCTATTCAATTCTAACATTATTCAGTTCTTTTCTGCTTGATTCTGCTGTTTTACTTCTATTCTATTCTTCTCAACTCTACTTTGTTCAAATTTATTCAATTCTATTCTACACTCTTTAATTCTACTTTGCTCTGCTCTATTCTATTCAACTCTTTCTAACATGATTCAGTTCTTTTTTTACTTGATTCAGCTTTGTTCTACTTCTATTCTAATCTTCTCAACTCTATTTTGTTAAAATGTTCTGTTTTTCTGTTCTATTCAACTCTATTCTACACTCTTTAATTCTGATTTGCTCTGCTCTATTCTATTCAACTCTTTCTAACATGATTCAGTTCTTTTTTACTTTATTCAGCTTTGTCCTACTTCTATTCTAATCTTCTCAATTCTATTTTGTTAAAATGTTCTGTTTTTCTGTTATATTCAACTCTATTCTACACTCTTTAATTCTGCTTTGCTCTGCTCTATTCTATTCAACTCTTTCTAACATGAGTCAGTTCTTTTTTACTTTATTCAGCTTTGTCCTACTTCTATTCTAATCTTCTCAATTCTATTTTGTTAAAATGTTGTTTTTTTGTTCTATTCAACTCTATTCTACACTCTTCAAATACTTTTCTACTTTGCTCTGCTCTGCTCTAGTCTATTCAATTCTAACATTATTCAGTTCTTTTCTGCTTGATTCTGCTGTTTTACTTCTATTCTATTCTTCTCAACTCTACTGTTCAAATTTATTCAATTCTATTCTACACTCTTTAATTCTACTTTGCTCTGCTCTACTCTATTTAATTCTTTCTGACATGATTCAGTTTTTTTACTTGATTCAGCTTTTTTCTACTTCCATTCTAATCTTCTCAACTCTAATTTGTCTGACCCTATTCAAACCTTTTCAGTTGTTCTTCTCTGTTCAGCTCTATTCTACTTTATATTCAACCTCATTCAATTATTTTCTAATCTATTCTATAATTCTTCCCTCTGTGTGTTTTTTGTGAAAGGAACAAAACAAGCATGTCTTCATTTCTGTCCAAAGAATCAGGGGCAAATGAAACCAAATCCATTTAAATTAAATTGTTTCTGAAAAAAATCATGTAAATGTTTGACCACAGACTCATGTGACTGAGATCAAAATAACAGGACACACACACACACACACACACACACACACTATAGTTACACACATCATGAAAACGTCACTTAAAAAACAGATTCCTCTTGTGTCTCAGTGATCATGTGATCTCTGTCTTACTATCTTTACTGTTAATGAGCGATGTCTCATAGACGTGTGACGACATGAAATCAATACAGTAAATGTCACAACAGACGTCAGCTCTGTGACTCATTTTAACGATTCGTCTGAAGCATTTGTAAGTCAGGTGACTAAAACAGAACTTGAAAACAGTGATAAACTAAATATTGAGTTGTTTACATTAAGGTTTATTGTAATAAAAATGAACAGTGTGTCCGTAATGTCTTTAAATCCCATATTGAACATTGAAAAAGAGTGAAGTCTCTTCTGCTCACCATTGCTGCATTAAAATGAAATGTTAAAATGTTATTAGGAGTTTACATGCATTAACTTCAATGTTTTAATTTTAGGTCTGACCTCAGAGGGAATCTACCGTAAGAGTGGCGTGAACAGTAAGATCGCCGCCCTGCTGGAGGAGTTCAGACGCGACGCCAGATGTGTGTGGCTGAAGGAAGGTGAACATCAGGTGGACGACGTCTCCAACGTCCTCAAGCGCTTCTTCAGAGACATCGAGGAGGGCCTGTTTGGCCAGGAGGCGCACAGCTGGCTCAGCACTACAGGTTATTACCGCAATATGTGATATTTGTGAAGACAAACTTTGTTGGCTTGAGAAAGCCAGACCAGAAAGTTAAGATTTAACACATTGCTAGCGGGATTTAATGATTCCCCAGTTGATTAACGTGTGTGTGTGTTCAGGTGTTTCAGACGAGAGCAGTCGTATCTGTCAGTACCAGCTTCTGTACAGTAATCTTCCGCGAGTGAATCAGGCGACACTACGAGCGCTGGTTAATCATCTATACTGGTGAGACACACTTCCTCTTTCTTACACAGAAGTTCCTCGCTGCTCTGGTTTCAGAGAAGTGTTGTGTACTGATCTGTGTGTGTGTGTGTGTGTGTGTGTGTGTGTGTGTGTGTGTGTGTGCAGTGTCCAGAGGTTTGCAGATCTCAATCAAATGAATCTTCATAATCTGGCCATCGTGTTCGGACCCACCCTCTTCCAGGCGGACGGGAAGGACTACAGCGCCGGTCGGGTCATCGAGGATCTCATCCAACACTATGTCACTATATTCGATGTATGATTGTTAGAAAAGTTCTCCTTTTCCTAGGAGATTTGTGTTATTCCTGATGACTGTGGAGCATTAGATGTTCATACAGTCACTAGCGCCATCTGTTGGAGACTAGAGGAAGAACTGTGTGTGTGTTTTAGGTGAACGAGCAGCAGCTGAAGAAGCAGTTAGATGAGATCACATACATCATAAAGCTCAGAGACAATCTCACGCCTAAAGCTGGAACGGTAAGAGCTGTTTATGAGGACTATAGTCATGTGACTTACCTTAACTTACCCTCCTGTGATCACGATGTGTTCATATGACTGACATTAGTGACAGTGAGAGTAGACGTGTTGAGCCTCATTACTGAAATCAGTCAAACACTTAAAAACACAAGACAAGTGAAAGCTGTGAATGAATGATTTGAAGAGTCATTTAGAAATATTAAATATTACTGATCGTCTTCAAATTGGAACTTACCTTTCCTTTTTTGATCACATATTGATCAATCTGTCAGAATTATTGATTTTGATTAGCTAATATTGCTCTCCCCTCTCTGGTTAACTTTTTTTGTGGGAAAATTGTGGAATATTTACTTGAGATTTTAAGTACATATTTAACAACACATTTCATGTTCACTAAATGATCAGATGTACAATTCTCACCTGATTGACAAAAAAACTGATGAAAAAAAATCATATTGAAGGAGAAACCGGAGCCACACAGAGACCGGAATATCACAGACACAGCCACAACACCCTAGCAACCACATAGGATCATTGATAACACCCTAGCAACCACCTTGAACACCCTAGCAACTACATAGCATCATTGACAACACCCTAGCAACCACCTTGAACACCCTAGCAACCACATAGAATAATCGACAACACCCTAGCAACTACATAGCATCGCCCACAAGACCCTAGCAACCACCTTGAACACCCAAGCAAACACATAGCATCATTGACAACACCCTAGCAACCACCTTGAACACCCTAGCAACCACATAGAATAATCGACAACACCCTAGCAACCACATAGCATCGCCCACAAGACCCTAGCAACCACCTTGAACACCCAAGCAAACACATAGCATCATTGACAACACACTAGCATCCACCTTGAACACCCTAGCAACCACACAGAATCATCGACAACACCCTAGCAACCACCCAGAACACCCTAGCAACTACATAGCATCATCTACAACACCCTAGTTACCACCCAGAACACCCTAGCAACCACATAGCATCATTGACAACACCCTAGCAACCACCTTGAACACTCTAGCAACCACATAGAATCATCGACAACACCCTAGCAACCACCCAGAACACCCTAGCAACCACATAGCATAATCTACAACACCCTAGTAACCACCCAGAACACCCTAGCAACCACATAGCATCATAGACAACACCCTAGCAACCACCCAGAACACCCTAGCAACCACATAGCATAATCTACAACACCCTAGTTACCACCCAGAACACCCTAGCAACCACATAGCATCATTGACAACACCCTAGCAACCACCTTGAACACTCTAGCAACCACATAGAATCATCGACAACACCCTAGCAACCACCCAGAACACCCTAGCAACCACATAGCATAATCTACAACACCCTAGTAACCACCCAGAACACCCTAGCAACCACATAGCATCATAGACAACACCCTAGCAACCACCCAGAACACCCTAGCAACCACATAGCATAATCTACAACACCCTAGTAACCACCCAGAACACCCTAGCAACCACATAGCATCATAGACAACACCCTAGCAACCACCCAGAACACCCTAGCAACCACATAGCATCATCTACAACACCCTAGCAACCACCCAGAACACCCTAGCAACCACATAGCATCATCTAAAACACCCCAGCAACAACCTTGAACACCCTAACAACCACATAGCATTATAGACAACACCTTAGCAACCACCCAGAACACCCTAGCAACCACATAGCATCATCTACAACACCCTAGCAACCACCCAGAACACCCTAGCAACCACATAGCATTATCTAAAACACCCCAGCAACAACCTTGAACACCCTAACTACCACATAGCATCATAGACAACACCTTAGCAACCACCCAGAACACCCTAGCAACCACATAGCATCATCTACAACACCCTAGCAACCACATAGCAATATCTAAAACACCCCAGCAACAACCTTGAACACCCTAACTACCACATAGCATCATAGACAACACCTTAGCAACCACCCAGAACACCCTACCACCCAGAACACCCTAGCAACCACATAGCATCATCTACAACACCCTAGCAACCACATAGCATCATCTACAACACCCTAGTAACCACCAGAACACCCTAGCAACCACATAGCATCATCTACAACACCCTAGCAACCACATAGCATCATCTACAACACCCTAGTAACCACCAGAACACCCTAGCAACCACCCAGAACAACCTAGTAATCACATAACATCATCTACAACACCCTAGCAACCACATAGCATCACCCACAACACCCTAGCAACCACCCAGAACATCCCAGCAAGAAATCATCACTCATGTTTTAATTACTATATAAAATCTATATATTATATTATAATATTACTAGATAAATGTTACTACTATTTTAAAATCTAGATATTCATGTGTTGTTTATTATAATTACTTATTTAGTGGGTTTTGTATTTGTGGTTAAAGTGTGTGTGTGTGTGTGTGTGTGTGTGTGCAGGGAAGTGGTGATTTTATCTGTACAGTTTACCTGGAGGAGAAGAAGGAAACAGCCGAACAGCATGTAAAGGTGCGTTTTACCTTTGAACTTTGACAAAGGATCTGAACAGTATGACTCTTAGATATGAAGTCACTGTGAAATATTTTAAAATGGTTTTAGTAAAATAGACGAGTCCTGCTTTTCATTCACGAGACAGTCAGAGAGACGGATGTTTCTGAAGTGTGAACTGTGACTTTGGGCAGATTCCCGCCGCAATGACGGCAGCAGAACTGACGTTTGAGATTCTGGACAGACGGAAAATCAGCGTGAAGGAGAAGGACTACTGGTGCTGCTTTGAGGTGAACGAGAAAGAAGAGACGGGTGAGTGACAGGGTCGCCGGTTACAGTACGCTCTGATTCAGCCGTCAGCGGTTTGTGAGGATGTTTTCATGTGTCTGTGTGTCTCAGAGCGCCCGCTGCACTATCAGGAGAGAGTTCTGCCCATCTTCCATTCCCTCGGCACAGACAGTCACCTGCTGGTGAAGAAGCACTTCTCCATGGAGGCCATGCTGGTCTACCTGGGTAAGAGAGTGTGTGCGTGTGTGTGTGTGTGTGTGTGTGTGTGTGTGTGTGTGTGTGTGTGTGTGTGTGCTGAGGTTAGGGCGTTTTCAGACCATTTTCTTTGTTCTGAAACAGGGATTAAAATTGTTGCAAGGTTGCATTTTCTTCTTGGGTTCGGTTCTTTCAAAAGTCAATATACTCTCCAAAGTTTGTTAATACAAGTCAAATGCAAGTAAACTGTCCTCTCATTGGTCAGCGCAGCTGATTATGCTCCCTCATCCATACGCAGGCTTATTGTATTTGTCGTTATATTACTTTATCCAAAAGTCTTAAATTTACCTTCATAAAATCTGCAGAAACCCTGTTTATCATTTTGAGCAGGAATCAAGGCTTCGTCTGGCCAATATTCTTACCATGAATCTATTTCGGAGAAGAGCAACTTTGGTTTTCAGTGGTGATGACGTGCTTACCCATCATACATTGTGACACAGCATGGTTTGTTGGATTGCTTTCTCATCACAAGCGAACCGCTTCAGAGACTATGGTCTCAGACTGGATTTTTTATCCACAACATTATTCAAAGGCTAATATGCTGTAATATTTGACAACTTTTCTACAGTTTTACACTTTTTTGTACATTAAATTTCAGGATTGCAGAAGTTTTAAGAACATCATCTACAACACCCTAGCAACCACCCGGAACACCCTAGCAACCACATAGCATCATCTAAAACACCCTAGCAACCACCCAGAATACCATAGCAACCACATAGCATCATCTACAACACCCTAGCAACCACCCGGAACACCCTAGCAACCACATAGCATCATCTAAAACACCCTAGCAACCACATAGCATCATCTACAACACCCTAGTAACCACCCAGAACACCATAGCGACCACATAGCATCATCTACAACACCCTAGTAACCACCCAGAACACCATAGCAACCACATAGCATCACCTACAACACCCTAGTAGCCACCCAGAACACCCTACCTCCCAGAACACCGTAACAACCACATAGCATCATCTACAACACCCTAGCAACCACCCAGAACACCCTTGCAACCACATAGCATCACCTACAACACCCTAGCAACCACCCAGTACACCCTAGCAACCACATAGCATCATCTACAACACCCTAGCAACCACATAGCATCATCAACCACCCAGAACACCCTTGCAACCACATAGCATCACCTACAACACCCTAGCAACCACCCAGTACACCCTAGCAACCACATAGCATCATCTACAACACCCTAGCAACCACATAGCATCATCAACCACCCAGAACACCATAGCAACAACATAGCATTATTTACAACACCCTAGCAACCACCCATAACACCATAGCAACCACATAGCATCATCTACAACACCTTAGCAACCACCCAGAACACCCTAGCAACCACATTTAGCAGTGTTACACTTTTTTGTAAATTAAATTTCAGGATTGCAGAAGTTTTAAGAGCTGAATGTTCTCTTGAAACGGTGCAGATTTGCATGACTTCCAAGTTATTTAGGATTTACTGGATGACGATTAAGGATCAAGATTTTAAAACATTATTAACTCAGAATTTTTCACAATTTTAGAGCTTTGCATAACTATAATAATGTGTATTGTAAATGTTCCGTTTTCCATTATTCTTTTAAAGTTTTGCTTTTACATACTGTACATCCAGGTTTTCCAAGGCCGTGGGATGAATAAACTGTATTAAATAATAAATGCATTATCAATCAGTTTTATTTAGAAGCACTAGAACATGTGCTCATGTAGATCAGGTGACATGTGCAGTGTTTTGTTTATTGTTTCCTGATTGAGTGTGTGTGTGTGTTTCCTCCAGCCAGTAAAGTGGAGGTGTCCAAACACGGCATGATGAAGTTCAGAGAGGAGAGGAGTCTGCTGGGATTGGGTTTGACCACCGGCAGCTTCAATGACCGATACTTCATCCTGACCAGCACCTCGCTCAGACTCTATAAAGAAATCAGGGTAAGAGTGTGTCATATTAAACATCCGTGCTTTATCATTTGATTTCCTCCCTGACGGTGACTAATGTTACGTGGTCATGATGTAGTTGCTTCATGATTGTTGTCCCTGCATATCATCTCTGACCCTCAGAATGTAAATGACCTGTCTGACCTCTTGACATGTGACATGCCATGTACACCAAACTTACAACACTTAGGTTTACAGCAATATTCTGATGCCAGAACACACATAAACATCTTATTCTGAATACGGCTGCACTCTATGGATCTTAAATGTGATTTGTTGTGTGTGTAAATACAGTCAGTGTGTGAGAGCAAAGAGTGAGCGTCTGATTGATGTTTTACTGTCAAACTCTCATACACAGAATCTGCAAAAGCTGCAAAGCCCAGAGCTGCAGTGTGTGAGTACAGATAGTGTGTGTGAGAGAGAACGGGTTCACCTAGTCATAGTGTGCTGACGTCCTCAACGCTCAACATTACTGCTTGAAAGGTTTCTTTAGGGTTTGGGTGTCTGTGGTCATTATAATTCACTTTATATACAAACAGACAAATAGTCTATGATAATTATATGTGTGTGTGTGTGTGTGTGTAGGTAGAGGTTTAGTGTCACTGGTCTGTCTTGTTCTGGTTTAATGGGTTCTCAGGTGGTGGTTTTCCCTGTAGTTTTGGGTTCTCGGTGGAGTGTGTGTGTTTTAGTAGGTATATTTCTCTCTCTCTCTTTCTCTTCAGAGTAACCGTCCAGAGAGAGAATGGCCCGTCAAGTGTCTGAAAGTCTATCACGGCATTAAAAAGAAGCTCCGCCCACCCACATGGTGAGATTTACATCATAATTAATATTAAAACTGTACTAAACTCTAGTGAGCTTTCTAACTAAACAGCATTTTAAGGCATTGATATCATGATTTCCTCTAAAGCTGCTTTGAAACAATACGTGTTTTGAAAAGCTCTATACAAATAGAGTTGAAGATGGTGAATGCATCAGTGAAGAATTTGCTAGAAATATTGATTATAAATATAATTAAATAATATTTGCATGTGTTAAAGGTTCAAGTTTATACATCGTTCAAGGAACGTTTTATTTTGGCTGAAATGGTTTAGTTGGACGTTCATCTAACGTTTTTTAAATGTTACTACTTGTTTCGGAACGTTCAGAGAACATTCAAAAGTAACGCTTACATAATGTTTGAAGAATGATACAATGAAATGTTTCCTTAAAGTTCGCATAACCAAGAAAAACATGTTTAAAACATTTTAAAAAAAACGGATATTTTGAACATTTAGAGAATATTCATGAATAATCTGGGGATGTGCCGGAGGTGCGCTGTGATTCCTGACCAGCAGGTGTCAGTGTGAGTCCACACACAATCAGAGAGACACTCTGCTGATTCAGTGCTGTAGAGTTTATAAAGCCTGACATATAAAATAATAGTCCGAAAAATATCAGTGTTTGAAATGGAACAGTTTATTGAACCCTACTGAGAAAAAAAAGTTTGCATAGGTGTTTTATGTTTTATATCAAATTTGATCCATCAGGCTTTTATGGCTCTGATATAGTCTGATATAGTGAGAATACGGAGGAACAAACAGCTCAGTTTTATTCAGAGACTCAAACTGAGCAAAACTGTGAAATCTGGTGCAAGACTTTTATTTGCTAAAAAAAGACTGAGTGCATGTAGTAGGTTTTGTGCGTCAGGTTTATCAGATCATGATGATCATTTAAAGATCATAAAGATGCTGCAGCAGGATTCATAGGGAGAATGGTGCAGTTCAGGCTCTTACAGGAATCCTTCAGTTTCTTCTGTTTGAGATGTAAAGTGTCTCAATCATCTTGAGCTGCTTCACTGCTCATATTCAATAACTGTTCAGTAAGAGAAGTGGATGTAGAGAAGGGTTAGATCTGATTCATACAGCACTAATGACTGCGTCTCAGAGCCAATCAGATGATGCTGCAGGTGTACAAATATAATATGATTGACTAGCAGGTGCATTTGAGATTCTGGACATGATCATCTGTGGAAATCATAACAGATATAGAGTTGTTTTACTCTTTTATCTCTCTCTCTTTCTGTAGTTGGGGTCTTACAGTCATCTATGAAAGTGAGAAACAGGAGAAGCAGGAGCGACAGCAGTGGTGAGGAATCACTGAATGTGTGTGTGTGTGTGTGTGTGTGTGTGTGTGTGTGTGTGTGTGTGTGTGTTTGAACAAGATTCTGACTCAGACAAACAAGGGTAAAGGTTCATTTAGCCCCTCTAGACACACACACACACACACACACACACACACACACATCACACACACAGAAGTGTCAGTATCAGTTATATTCTCTGTAAATAACGTTAATATGGTGTGATTTTACCCTCTAAAGCAGAGTAAAGTTTGTAAGTTGATGAAAAGATGCAAATTAATTACACTGAATGTAACGTTAAAAGAAACAAATGGAACCAAAACAAATCTGAAATAGTGATACAACTTATCAAATCTGGATTCTATCTGTCATTCCATCCATCCATCCATCCATCCCTCCATCCTTCCATCCATCCTTCCATCATCCATCCATCCATCTATTTGCTCCATCCCTTCATCCATCCTTCCATTATCCATCCATCCCTCCATCCATCCTTTCATTATCCATCCTTCCATCATCCATCCTTCCATCATCCATCCCTCCCTCCATCCATCCTTCCATCATCCAACCATCCATGCATTCATCCATCCATCCCTCCATCCATCCTTCCATTATCCATCCCTCCATCCATCCTTCTATCCATCCATCCATCCCTCCTTTCATCCTTCCATCCATCCATCCTTCCATCATCCATCCATTCATTCATCCATCCCTCCATCCATCCATCCATCCATCCTTCCATCATCCATCCATTCATTCATCCATCCCTCCATCCATCCATCCTTCCATCCATCCATCCCTCCATCCTTCCATCCATCCATCCATTTATCCATCCATCTATTTGCTCCATCCCTTCATCCATCCTTCCATTATCCATCCATCCCTCCATCCATCCTTTCATTATCCATCCTTCCATCATCCATCCTTCCATCATCCATCCCTCCATCCATCCATCCATCCATCCATCCATCCATCCATCTATACCCTCCATCCATCCTTCCATCCTTCCATTATCCATCCCTCCATCCATCCTTCCATCATCCATCCCTCCATCCATCCTTCCATCATCCATCCCTCCCTCCATCCATCCTTCCATCATCCAACCATCCATGCATCCATCCTTCCATTATCCATCCCTCCATCCATCCTTCTATCCATCCATCCATCCCTCCTTTCATCCTTCCATCCATCCATCCTTCCATCATCCATCCATTCATTCATCCATCCCTCCATCCATCCATCCATCCATCCTTCCATCATCCATCCATTCATTCATCCATCCCTCCATCCATCCATCCTTCCATCCATCCATCCCTCCATCCATCCATCCTTCCATCATCCATCCATCCATCCATCCATCCATTCATCCATTCATCCATCCATGCATCCATCCATCTATTTGCTCCATCCCTTCATCCATCCTTCCATTATCCATCCATCCCTCCATCCATCCTTTCATTTTCCATCCTTCCATCCATCCTTCATCATCCATCCTTCATCATCCATCCTTCCATCATCCATCCATCCATCCATCCATCCATCCTTCCATTATCCATCCCTCCATCCATCCTTCCATTATCCAACCCTCCATCTATCCATCTATCTATCCATCCCTCATTTCATCCATCCGTCATCCATCCACCGATTTTTCTATCCCTCCTTCCATCCATCCATCCATGCAACCCTCCATCCACCCATCCCTCCATCTATCCATCCCTCCCTCTATCTATCCATCCATCCATCTACCTATCCATCCCTCCATCCATCCATCCATCCATCCATCCCTCCATCCATAATAAAACAATTCTAAAGCAAAAATGGAATATATTTTATCTTGCTTGTCATGTGACCATTAACTGACATCAGAGAATTCTGAACATGCAAAAGTGTTTCTAAATTATTGAAAAATAAAAAACATCTCAAAATGCAGTCTGTCTGGGGATCTTCAAAAGTAAATATTTGATGTCTGAGGGGTTCGACTTATGAAACAGTGCTGTAAAGGACAAGCGGTGCGTGTGTGTTGATGTGTTTGTTTCTGTCACAGGTACCTGTGCTGCGACACACAGAATGAAATGAGGGAATGGTTCGCTACGTTCATGAGCATACAGGTCAGTCCCAGAGGATCATGGCAACATGTTCCTGCTCTTACTGTCAAAGATTCATAAGTGATGTTGTTATCGTGGAGAAATGCATGAACCATCTCTCTCTCTCTGTCTGTCAGAACGGAGGGCGCGTGTGGCCGGCGGAGTGGCTGAAATCTCGCGCCACGAGTCGTTCGGCGCCCCTGGATGCTCGTTTTGGTAACGTGTCTCTGATTCCTCTGCGCGGCAGTGAGAACGAGATGAGGAATAGTGTCGCCGCTTTCACAGCCGATCCTCTCGCCGTGAGTCTAATCAGCCAATCACAACAGGGCCGGCCAATCACACAGCCAATCACACGGGTCTCTGCTCCCAAACCCACTGAGCTCAGCTTTGAGTTTAATATCCCAGTTTTGCTCATGAGTTAAATCCACAACTTTGGATGGAAACAGAGATAATGAGGGAGCTCAGTAGGTTCCTGAGCAGCTGAAGACACAGTAAACCGTGAGATGTAAGCGCTCGTATCCTGTGCATTGGTCTGCAGGACAGTACTTATCATGCTGTGTGATTACCCATGAGCCCTCACTCTTCTGATTCACTGAGCTTCATGTTCAGCCCACAGTGTGCAGTCAGTCAGGAGCGTATGAAGCGCTCGCGAGGTGTTTGGGTGAATGTGGGCCGCACATGAACTCTTGTGTGCTAACGCTTTACTTTGGAGGATGTGGAAGTATTTCTGTGTGCAGGATTTAACAAACATTAGATGTGGATCACTCACAGGAGTGATAGATCTGATCTAACGTTGTGTTTGACTGTTTGTGACGCGGGGAATGACATCACACATACAGTCAAACCTGTGGATGACTGAATTATATTAAAGGTTTATAATAATGTCTAAAACTGTTAATAATAACTGGTGTTTCATCTGTGAGGGTCAGGTGTTGGGTTAGACTCAAATCTTTAACATAATGGGTGATTTCCTGTAATCCTTACCCATAATTCTACAGGACTGTCCTCTTTATAACAGGGTGTGTGTTTATGACAACATGAATTCAACATGAACGTGACGCTGAAATATTTTCTACGGTCTTCTGTTGCAGTGGATGAATGTGTGACACTCGCAAAATACATTCTGAAAAGAGGATTGAACATTGTTTAACATTTAGATATAACATTCTTTAATATTTTCATTATATATAGATATATTAAGCATTGTATTTGTGCATATATATATATATATATATATATATATATATATATATATATATATATATATATATATATATATATATATATATATATATGCATATGCTTTGGTTTTCACAAAAAAATCAAAATGTTGTCAATGTTTAAAGTTATACAAAAATAATAAAATGTATAATACATTTTTATTTAATTATAAATGTATTTATTCTTTTAATATTTAATTTTTAAAAATATATATTTTATATAACTTTAGACATGAAACATTGAATGACAGCAGTAAATACAGTAAACTTCAAGAATTAATAAAAACAAATAATTATAATATTTATACATTTATTATTTTATATATTTATAAATGTATTTATTATCTTTTAATTTATTAATTTATTTATTTTTAATGTTTTTGTGTAACTTCAGACATGAAACATTGAGTAACAGCAGTAAACACAGTAAACTTCAAAAAGTAATAAAAACAAATAATTATAATATTTATACATTTATTATTTATAAATGTATTCATTATCTTTTTTAATGTTTTTGTGTAACTTCAGACATGAAACATTAAGTAACAGCAGTAAACACAGTAAACTTCAAAAAGTAATAAAAACAAATAATTGTTACATTTTTATAATTAATTTATTTTATTTATTTATTTATTTATTTATTTAATTTAATGTTTTTGTGTAACTTCAGACACGAGACATTAAGTAACAGCAGTAAATACAGTAAAGTGCTGGTCAGTGTTTCATGTCTAAAGTTGTACACACATAAATATTGATATTTATACAAGTATTGATAAAATTTAATTTCACATTTATTTGTTTTCCTGCAGCTCTTCAGAAATGTTTGACGAAGTGAGCGGCGTTCAGGTGAGACGCGTTTCATCGGTTCAGATATTTACAGTAGAGACAAACTCATTCAAATAAAATCGACATGATCTGAACTGAACTGAATGACTAGCTTGTAAAAACTGTTTTTCGAAGTTGTAAATAAAAACTGATTTCTAATGTACGTTTTGCAAGGAAATACTATTTCGGTCTTTCTACTTGAGAATGTAATATTTAATTCATGAACTAACAATCAACACTAGCATTAATAACCCCTGTCTGAATGATTTCAGGAACGGAAGGCGCCACAGTCTCGTCGACGGCGATCGATCGCCCGGATCTGGACCGGTTCGGACCCTGCAGATGCTGACGTTCCTCCGGTACCTGAGCGTTTGATGTTCAAGTAGTCTCACACGCACTTTGACCTTTCACAGCGCTGTCACTGGTTTAATGGATCACTCTCTCCTGAGACGCACATTCTGGGATATCGGACTGTTACCGGACTTGTTTTCACGTGGGTCACATGATCTGGAAGGACGGGATGGATTTGTGTGTGTGTTTTTTTTTAAGTGTGTTCAGAGACTTTGGGGTCACATGTGGAGTTTGATCAGTGTGAACGCGACTCGTGTATGACTTCTGTTTAATATTCACCCTTTTACAGACTTTATAAATTATTTTAGCCACGTGTTTTAATGTCAATCAAACAGAAATGAATCACATCATACTTTAAAGGTCACGGATCAGTCCATGTGTGTGAGTGAGTGTGTGTGTGTGTGTGTGTGTGTGTGTATCCGAGTACTTCATGCGTCTGTTTCATATTGAATCCTGTAGAAAATGAAGTGATGATGTTTTATTGATACTGATGTAAAATAACTTTTTTCATTTGATTAGCCTTTATAATTTAATCATGACGTTTCTCACATTTAGCATTCCATATGAGACTGATTTTTATGTTTTAATAAGAGAAAAATGTAAAATCACATTCGTTTAGTTTACACACACACTGGGACTCGTTAATGAATCTGATGTGTTTAATGAATGAAGCTCGTTTTATCTGATCACGTGATTCCATTCAATTAGTGTCTCATTTTGAGAGTTTCATGTGGAATTAAATCAGAGGTTTGCACAGTTATTTCCCATCAGATGTGTTCATTTAGTGAGCAGACACTCATTAGTGTTTTAACTGCTAAAAATGAAGACTTGTGTTGAAGTTGAAGTATTACACATTCATCCATCAGTCGTTAATCAGACGAGACATCTGCAAAATATAGATTAGTTTACATGTTCGCCTGAAATGATCATTTACTGATACCACTTTTTCTTTCGTCTGTGGAACATGAAGATATTTTGTGTCTGTATGAAAGTCAGTGTTGTTTTGGACCCTGTTGACTTTCAGTATATGGACGGAACATGTCTTTGTTTTCCATGTGGAAGAAGTTAATTTCATTTTTAGGTGAACTATTCCTTTAAAACAGGGTGTTTAGTGTCGAATTAAATGATTATTTTGACATTAGCATGTTGAGATTTTACCTGCTTTTGATTCAATCTTTGTATATATTTTGTTTTGCTTGTTAAATTTGATCAATGTGTAAAAATATCATAATTCTCAATGTTTACAGTGTTTGTGTGATGACTCAAAATGATGACTGATTTTGCGTGTTTGATTATGTGAAAATTACAGCACACATAAGATTTGAGAAAAACTGAACAGCTATTGACTATTGGTTAACATTCAAATGAACTGTGGCCACTGAGGTGACAGTATTAGTATTATGAAGACATATGTTTAAAACATCTGATCAATCATACACAATAAGACCAGGAACATTAATTGAGTCAGTAGTTTTAAATATGGACTTTGATGCAAGATTGTGAGATTTTAGAGAAAATGCACTAATTTTTCTGAATCAAGTCCCATTTTCTCAATTTTTCTCAATTCTCAATTTCCCATTTTCATTCTAATAATAAAGTTACAATAAA
Organism: Megalobrama amblycephala; assembly: GCF_018812025.1. Taxonomy (NCBI): domain Eukaryota; kingdom Metazoa; phylum Chordata; class Actinopteri; order Cypriniformes; family Xenocyprididae; genus Megalobrama; species Megalobrama amblycephala. Next base: position 43,218,599 of record NC_063059.1, on the reverse strand, counting down.
GTTGAATTAGTTAACATTAGATAATGCATTAGTTAACATGAACTAACAATAATCTTTAGTTAATAAAAAGTCATTCATTGTTTGTTCATGTTAGTTCACAGTGAATTAACTCATGTTAACAGATACAACCTTCTGATTTTAAAACTAGTAAATGTTGAGATTAACATTAAGATAATTAAAAGCTGTAGAAGTATTTTTTTTATGTTAACTATTACTAATTGTAACAAATTAAAACTTGTCACATTTTCATTTTAGTTAATGTTTTTGTCCTTTTTTAAAAAACGATTGTCTATTTAGGTTATAGTAATTTTTATTTTAGTTTAATAATTTTGATGAAATAATTTTATTTCATCAACTTAAACCAAATGAAAATGAGAAATGTTGCTTTGGCAACTTGATAAATAAGTTATATATATATATATATATATGTAAATGCTCTGAATTGTTGCTCAGAAAGCTCTGAACTGACATGTTGTGGACACACACACACACACACACACACACACACACACACACACACACACACACACACAAACAAAATGGAAATCTGTTGGTCAATATATCAGAATATAACAGAAAACATGAACATCAGCAGTCCAACCTGCCATTTATCTGTCTGAAATTAACCTGTTGAGAATGAATGAGTGCAGCTCATGTTTCACCTCAAATAAAATAAAGCAAAAAATTTTAAGGTTTTTGCATTGACATCATTCTGATGCAGGGTTATCATCATTAACTAGAACTATTAAAAACATTTATGTTAATTGAAACAGAAATAAAATATGATGTCAAATTTAATAAAAACTGAAAATTATCCTTGCTGATTCAGTAAAGTAAGTTTAAGTTGAAGTACTAAAATTAATGGAGGAAAAAAATTATATATAAAATTATATATTTTTTTTTTTTAAAAGCAAAAAAGCACATCACAAAATTGCTAAAACTTAAACTAAAAAAAAGAAATACATATATATATATATATATATATATATATATATATATATATATATATAAAACGATAAAAGTGAATCCAAAAGTTGTGATAGTATTTAATCATAATTAAATAATTTAATCAGATAAAAATTGTGAATACATTAGAGTATGAGTTGTGTTTGTTTATAGTGGTGTTATACAGAATTTAATTTGAACTCATTTAATTTTTTTTTTTTTTCCAGACTAGATTTTCATTACTGTATTACATGAGAAATAATGAGACAAATAATGAGAATTTGGGGTTTAATTATCATGAACATGATGCACAATACAAAACTTAATGGTCCTAAAAATAGCCTTCATTTTCTTGCAAAATGTCATGTATTATAGATTTTTATTTATGTTTCTAATTTGTTGTTTGTCCTCTATTTATGTACAAAATCACAGGAGTGAGAAGCACATGTTTTAGTGTTAAAGTGTGACATCATCACAGTAACGATGAAGTGAAGTCTGTCTGACGTTCTTTCTGTGGTCGCAGTGGGTCATCTGCATGGATTCGCAGCTTGTTTCATCGCTCGCCTCGGTCATTATCCCAGTCAGAGCTGTTGTGTCCCGTTGAAAGGGTTTTTTTCTTGGTTTGATGGACGCGGTCCGAGATCCTCATTAGCGCATCACCGTCTGACCCTCGTATCACCATAGCAACTGTTTTCATGCTTTCTGCTCTTCTCTTCATATGTCGATCTTAATCGTATACAGGCATATTGACAGAACATGATTCTTTCTCTCAGTATTGATCCTTGTATTTATATCTCCATGCATTTATTGTGCATGTTTTAACTCAGTTATTTATGCATTCATATTTAGTTTATGAAGAACCAGGTCGTCTGCACCAATGTTATTTGATATACTATTAAAGTTTTTTAAACATGTCTGTATGTAGATTCATGATGTGTAAAACATCCATGTAGTGAAATCAAACAAACTTTATTAAAAATCATTGGACTACATAAAAACAAGTTAACAAGATGTTTCGGTGTACAGTCACATGATCGGCACACAAGCAGAAGTCATACTCGGCAAGCATATGCGGTTAACTTAAGTCACATGACTTCTACTTGTGTGCTGTATTTATGGTCATTTTGAGTTTGACAAGTGAATGAGTGATGAACTTGTGTGTTGTATAGACACGTATCTCTCTGGGTGAATTGTGAGACATTTGATGCTGTATTTCATGACAAAATTTTACACTAAAAAAATTGAACATACAGTAAGTTCAGTCACTGCCTTAAATTAAGTATAACAGAATTGGCTGTACAAATCATTTATACTTTTTTCCAGATCATTTAAATCATATTAAACTGATTTAATTGTGTTAAATCTTGTGTAACTTAAAAAATGAAGTTGGAATTGGTTAAATTATCTAACTGATTTAAGGTAAACCATTGATTTTTTTTTTTTTTTTTTTTTTTTTTTTTTTTTTTTTTTTCATCTACTGGTTTTGAGCTATACTTTACTTCCATAACTTGTCTTCTTTCAGCCAAGTGGAAAAAACACCCAAAATACACTTTTAATTTCATTTAAATTTGTATTTTATTGTACTTTATCTATTTGCGTCTGTAGATTTCAATCTCAATACATATCTTTACAAATGAGTTTTTTTCTCCACTTCAGCAGCACTTACATACACCAAAACTTAGAGTTTTATTCACATCTATATTCTGAAGGGTTTTACTGTGGGGTTTGTTCATAACATCATTCACCTGGTTTTTATAACATTTTATTCCTAAAAACATGGTGAAAACTTTTTTTTGTCTGGTTGTTAACAGTATTTTCTGATTTATGAAGAAAAATATTTGTCAACAAAATCAAACATTTTGAATCTGACTTAATGCAATGTTATGGAAATATATGCAAATTAGTGTATATTTAATTAGATGATGTCTAATTTGCATATTGAAATATAATATTTCAGAATTTTTAATTATAAAATTATCTTAATGTACTGTGTTTAGTCAACTAGGGAAGTATAGTGAAATCTGTTAGTTCATATTTTTACCCTATTCACCTGTAGTGTCTTGCCTTAAAATAATGTAACAATAAATAATAATAAAAAAAACACTTAGGTAAAAAAAATAAATAAAAATTAATTATTGATTATTTAATTTTTACAGTGTTTGTTTTGTACAAAAAGACAAGCCGAACAGCATTTTGTGCACAAAATAATGTTCTGACTTAGGATTCCACTGAAGAAACGCAGCTGACTTCAGTCTCTGTATGACAGGTGTTAAACTCTGTTGTCATGAGATTCATGTGTCACATAATTCATTCAGACAGTCCATCAAATTAGTCCAGATACACACGCACACAGTGTTCACATGTTGTTTTCTGCTTTTAGAATATGAAGGATTTGAAGAACTAAAATAGTTCTGCTGATACTTCAGGCATAAAGATGAAATACACACACACACACACACACACACACACACACAAACATCTGAGTACCTGCAGGTGCTTTTCCATGTTTATTGCTTTCAAATGCAGGATTATTTTTGCCCGTGTGCGTGTGTGTATGCGTGCGTGTGTGTGTTTGAGAGAATAAATTTCCCTCCAGCTGATTCCACATCAACACTGTTCTGGAGAGAATGTGTTTCGATGGAGGGATGGATAGAGAGAGAGAGAGAGAGAGAGAGACATGTCACCGCAGGCCTTCTTTTCACTGGTTTCTGAAGTAGACGGCGCTTCTGCTTATGTAAGTTGTTTTCATGCGGGTCTGTTGGTGCACAATGAAAAACAACTTCTGAAAGTGTGCATAATCTCTCCACAGATCGCTTTCCACAGGCTGTGTGTGTGTGTGTGTGTGAATACTAACCATTGAGCCCTATCCCAGCTCATAGGGAACGTTCTGGCAAGGTTCTCTCAAAGTTATGAACAAACGTTCTTCCAGTATCATTAATAGAACGTTCATTTAAAGTTATCTTCAATAATGTTCTCAGAACATTATCACAAAAACATTATTTATACATTGTTCATGGAGAGTTTTTTCTGAAATGTTTTAGTTGGACATTTGTCTAGCATTTTCTAAAAGTTACTGTTGTTTCAGAACGTTCAGAGAACATTCAAAAGTAATGTTCCCATAATGTTTGACGAATGATTAGGGAGTGACTACAAATTTGACATCTTTCTCTTTTCTGACCACCGTAATAAATCTCTCCATATTTTTTCTTTTTTTTTCTTTTAGAAAGTCTTGGAAACACTATTGTGTTTTTTTTTTTTTTTCTTTTGTTATTGGAGCAAATAAGAAGCTAAAAATGATTCGCTGTAGCCTTCCGTTCACCAAGTTTACATGCGCTGTAAAAATGATCATAATTTTAACGTAAAGGACTGTTACTTGATTACCAGTAAGTTGTCACAGATCTAATTGTACATTTCATGTCATTTTACAGTAAAATACTGATAAATATACAGTTTGTGGAAGTCATCAAATAATTGACCACAAACTGACTATCCCAGAATTCTCACATTTGATGTTTTTTTTCCTCTGAAATAATGGTTTCTTCTTAGTTTTTTTTTTTTTTTTTTTTTTTTTTTTTTTTTTTTTTAGTTTTATCGGGATTTTAAGTTCCGACTTATGGACTGTATATTGCATTATTTTGTCATGTGTGTTACCATGATGATCAAAAATACTTTGATTCATCATGTGACTTTCTCTTTACTACTCATGTTTTTAAGGTGTTTGTCAGTATAGTATATTTTAATAAATATGTATATTAACAGTTTTTCTGTAGAATTTAATTTCAATCTTTAAAATGTATTGTATTTTTACAGTAAAGTTCTGGGAGCCACATCTGCTGGCTTTTTACTATAAAGGTTTTTTTTTTTTTGTTCATTTCATTTATGATGACTTCTGCTTTGGAGAACAGTGAAAATGTGAAAAGAGTTCATATTTAGAATTCTCTCTGTCAGCTTTCACTCGTTGCAGTTACTTTCAGCAGAAGATCTTAACCAGACGACAAGAGTCCAGTTTCTACCCAGACTCTCTCTCTCTCTCTGTGTGTGTGTGTTGCTTTATTTAGTTCCAAGCTGAATAAAAATGATCACAAAATGCCAGCATCATTATAGAAGAGTCTGCTGGGTCCGATGAAGGTCACAGACGCTCCTCATCTTCAGTGTTAATGACCTGAACTGTACTGAATCTTCTCACACGACTCGTCTCTTTAAACGGTGAGGAATCACATGGTTTCAGTCAATACTAAACACTGAATTTCTGTTTAAGTTTGTTTTCTCTTAATCATTCCTCCTGACAGCTCAGATCAATCCACCTGTTACTCGCTGAAGGCTCGTCGCCGTGACGACCGCATCAGCACCGCCTCACCTGAGAGCGTCAGTCAATCAGCAGGTGTGTTTGGATGTCACACGAGAGCAGTTTAATAAATATGTGAACATGACGAATCTCAAGCATGTGATCAGAATGACTTCCTTCATCATATCTGTTCATCATTAACAGTCTTCAGCCCTTCAGGATTCACTCATTTATGCATAAAGTCACACCTATAGAGCATGTTTGTGCATTCATGTTCCTGAAGGTGAGCCGCGTATAAAAAGGAAACTGTGCCGAATCTCTCTCTTTCTCGTAAAGCATCAGCACTTTTCTGCTTAATTAATCCTGTAAGTTGTGAGTTTGTGCCTGTGAAGCTTTGAAGGAGTTTCAGCTCTTAAGCAGCTTTACAGAGACACATTTCAGCAGTTTCTGCTTCAGTTCAGTGATGCTCAAATCTCTTTCCCTCACTGAAAACACCACGGTCTGAGAAAAATATGCTAACAAAAGCTAACCAAAATATGTTCTAGGAACGTTGGCTAACATTCCAATCAATCAATCAATCAATCAATCAATCAATCAATCAATCAATCAATCAATCAATCAATCAATCAATCAATCAATCTTTATTTACAGAGAACATTTAAAACACAACTGAAGTTGACCAAAGTGCTTTACAAAAAATAAAAGAAACACACTATATATATATATACACACAAACAGATGGAAGGTTATTCCACAGCTTCGGTCTAACAGTAGTAAAAGCGCGATCACCATGATTTTTAAGTGTTACTCTAGGAAATGTGAGATGGTCGAGGTCACAAGATCTCAGGTTTCTAGAAGGAGTAATATGGAATCAAGAGATCAGTTAAATATTGAGGTGCCAAATTGTTGAGCGCTTAAACATATAATAACATTTTAAATTCAGTCCTATACTTGACAGTGAGCCAGTGCAGGGACATTAAATTAGGTGTTAGATGGTCATATTTTCGCTTCCCTTCGAGCAGTCTAGCAGCTGCGTTTTGAACCAAATGCAGACGAGAGATGGAAGCCTGAGAAATGCCATCGTACAGCGAATTACTTTAATCAAATCATGATGTTACAAAAATTACACCTTGAATTAAAAAGGGCTTAATATTACTGAGAAGCTGAAGTTGGTAAAAGCGTGACTTGACAACAGCTGAGATCTGTTTGTCACACTTTAAACTCGAGTCAAATAGGATGCCCAGATTTCTGTACACTGTGTTTATGGGCTGAGGAAGCCAAGATCTAAATCAAAAACACTGTTTTCTTTGGGGCCGAACATTATCATTTCAGATTTGTTTTCATTCAAGTGTAAGAAATTCCTTGAAAGCCATAACTTAAGTTCATTCAGCAAATCTTAACAGTGGCTGAAGAGATATTGTTGCGCTGCAAGGGAAGGTAAAGCTGAGTATCATCGGCATATAGATGAAAAGAGACATCGTATTTTTCAAAAATAGAGGCCAGGGGGAGCAAATACAGAGAAAACGACACAGGTCCCAGGACTGATCCTTGTGGAACACCACATGCAAGGGGAATGTTAGTGGATGAGTGAACCATAAAACATCTATCTGATGAGTAGGAGCGAAACCATTGTAGAACAGAAGAATGCTGTTAGGTCTTAGATCTAACAGGACCAAAGCCACGGGTTTCCCTGAATCTGTGGTGAGAAATATATCATTTAAGACTCTTAAAAGAGCAGATTCAGTGCTATGTAAAGCTTTAAAACCTGATTGAAAAACTTCATTGATAGAATTTTTTGACAGGAAAGATTGTAATTGAGCCAGTACAACTTTCTCCATGATCTTTGAGCAGTAACCAGATCGCCTACAAATGCATCGATTTAATAAGTTCTGTTTTGTTTGGGAGGATGCTACAAGGGTTTGCTAGCAGTATTTGATATAGTTGCACCTCAAAACTGCTATATGTAACGGTAGAAAAGACAAGTTCAGGTGTTTTTAAACAGTCTCTAGGCCCCCACCGCAGGGGTTTAAACAGTTACAGGCCTGTGGAAACAGTTTCAGTTATGAAAACATTATTTCTGAATGTTCTTTGAACGGTTCAAACCATCCAGTTTTTTAATGTTTAAACACGTTTCTTCTTGGTAATGTGAACATTAAGGGAACATTCCAATTGTGTCATTCTTCAAACATTATGGGAACGTTACTTTTGAATGTTCTCTGAAACAAGTAGTAACATTTAAAAAATGTTAGACGAACATCCAACTGAAACACTTCAGAAATAAAACCTTTTGAAATCATTGTTCATTCAGTATTTTGGTATTTAATACTCTATTACCGTTACTGGAAGAATGTTTGCTCATAACGTCGAGAGAACTTTGACAGAATGTTCCCTGTTACATAACATACATAATCTGCCAGTGGGGTCAGTGGGGTCTTGTTTTCACTTTGAATTAAATGTATTTTTCTGACTCCACTGGCAGATTTGTGTTCTCATTACAAGCATAAACTCACTTCATTTTCTCTTCTTATCTGAAGCCAGATTTAAGAACGTTTAGATATTTTCACTGGAAAACAAGACAGAAATAGATCATTTTTCCAAGTCACAGAACAGACTGAAGTTCAATCTCATTTGCGCTCAAACTTTGAGAAGTTCCCCCTGGAGACGTGATGCGAATGATCTCAAACGCTGCTGTTTGTCTCGTGTCTCATGACTGATTTTCAGCCTCAGGAGGAAATGGTGCTGATGCGGTTCCCATGGCGACGGGTCATTTGTTTTCAGCAAAAAACTTTTTAAATTTCAGTTTGTTCTTCACATTAAGCATTCAAAGCATTCATTGTAGTTCAGTCGATCATGGCTACATTCATCTGCCCGACATGTTTTCTCAGCGACACTTCACAGTAAGGTTTCGTTTGGTGACATCAGTTCATATAAGTCATTGTTTGTTCATGTTAGTTCGCAGTTCATTAACAGATGCTATTGATTTTAATAATGTTTTAGTAAATGTTGAGCTAAACATGAACTAAGATTAATAAATGCTTTAGAAGTAGTTAGTTCATGATAACTAATTTAGTTAACTAATGTCAACAGATGAAACCTTACTGGAAAGTGTTACTAATATAATAAGTTTTCAAAATATCACTCCTGCTCTATAAAATGGATTTTTTTCAGTCTTGTTAATGATTTATTTCTCTCTCTCTCTCTGTTTATCTGAGATCTTCTCCATTAGCTGAGCTGTACAGACTCGCCGGTGTGTGTTGACCTCTGTTATTAGCTGTGCATTAGACTGGAAGACAGGCAGAGAAATCTGATCCTCACACACACACACACACACACAGATCCGATCGGATCCCAGTAATTCCTGCACTTCTCCCGGAATCAATACGAGTCGTGCCTGCCATCTGCCTTCAGCAAATACACATTCTTACACACTTAAACACACACACACACACACACACACATCCTGTTCAATTCATAAAAGCGCTTCATAAATGCTTCTTGAAGTTGCCAGAACAGCACATCATGTTCAGACCGAAGATGTTTTCCTGATTTAATACTCTGAGAGAATCTAAAGCTTTGATTAGACCTGCTTGATCTGATCAGAGTGAAAATCACGACTCCTGCATCCAGAGACACGGTCAGGACAGCCAATTTTGAGCTTCAGCCAATTCAAAGCTATAACCAACATCACATGATGACTAACTTAATGATCAGTTCATCAGGAGAGGATAAAATGGTGTCCTGCAGACTGACTGTAACTTACAAAACATTACCATGATAACCAATGTTACATTTGATCATTTTGCAAACTTAATGGGAATGTTACTTTTGAATGTTCTGTGAATGCTCTGAAACAAGTAGCAACATTTTAAAAAAAGGCAGACGAACATCCGACTAAAACATTTCAGAAATAAAATGTATATCCATACATACAAAAATCATCCATACATCATCCATACATATATCTGTACATACTGTTTTGCGGTGTGTATTTTGATTGTAACACCTTTATCCTTATTATTTATTATTCTCAGGTCAGGTAAAGTAAGTTGTGTCTGTCCTAAATTATAAGCATTTTAAATTATAACAATTTGGTCAGAAGACTCCTCTGTTCTTGTTCAAAGTCTTAAAACACTATAAATCAAGCCTCTGTAGGCAGCTTTTGTAGTCAATTATATTTCTTTTAATTGGTTACTTTTAATTTTATAATAAACACAAATGTAAAGGCAAATAAAACTTCATCATTAAAGTACAGAATACAGTAATCCCGCTTTGAGTCTCAGGTGTAGTCACTCTGGGCTTCTAGGCGTTGTGGTTCTGATGTATCAGTCTCTAAAGAGGAAATCAGCTCATCAGTCTTTTATACTCCTACTGTCTATCACAGACATTAGTCATCTTCTTGACTGACGTAAGTTGTAACTTTCCCCAAAGTTTCCCAGATCCTTCTCAAGGCCTCGCAGGTGCAGGCGGTCCGCCTTCTCATGTCCTTGAACTGCAGTAAACTCAACCAACATGCCTGATGTCCTTATAAGGTTCTAGGAGTAGAACCACACACACTTCTGTGTGCTACAGCCCAGTTCTGCTCCTCTTTTTCATGGACAGGCACACACACACACACACACACACACACACACATAACTAACAATAACTGTACATCTCTGCCCATACAGTATAGGGCATTTCTTAGAAACAGACAAAAATAAATAAATAACAATAATATTGTAAGCAATGCCTAATATTTAATACATTTGGCCAAATGTGTAGCAACAGGCATCTAAAACAAGAAGGCAGGGTAAATGAATTTCCTTGATATAATACAACAATACATACATTCATCCATCCATCCATATATACAGACATATATCATACATACATACATCCAACATACATATATCTGTACATACATACATTCATCCATATATATATATATATATATATATATATATATATATATATATATATATATATATATATATATATATATATATATATACACACACACACACAGACATATATCATCCATATGTGCATACATTCGACATACGTACATCAGTATATACATATATCCATACATGCATCATACATACATCCAACATACATACATACATTTATATCTGTACATACATCATGTTTACAGACATACATACATATATCCATACATACAGCCATCTGTACATATGTACATGCATACAGCCACACATGTATCCATACATCATACATCCATACATATATCTGTACATACATCCATCCATCCATTCCTGCATGTATACATAACAGCAAAAAGAATCATAATTTATTGTTTACTGATACATTTGAACAATTTGCAAATAACATGTCGAAAACAGCTCTGTTACCGTTTCTTTTCTCTTCACATTTAATTATGAATTACATGAATCATGTAAATGACAATCTATATTTTTAATTCAAAACGCTGAAATTTGTCAAAAAGTCAAGTAGCTTCCATCACTAGATACTGTTGGTCGTTTAGCATTTCTATTGTAGAAATTGGCAAAAAATAAATGTTTAGCTACGTGTATCTTTCCTCTCATGAAGACTCTGCTGTGTTTCATGACGTGAGAATGTTTTGTATTTTCAGTTCCTTCATGTTGCCGTCTGATCTGAGAGCATATGATATCTGCGGTGACGGAGGATCTCTAGAGGTCAGAGAGTGTTGATGGACGCTCCCTCAGTGCATCAAAGCTCTGACCTTCAGCGCCGTGTTTCATGAGTTTAAAGGCTTTTAGTGTGTGTTTATGGCTCCTTACTGCATTAATGCATCCTTACATTATCCCTGTAAAGCCGAAATAAAAAGGATGAATATGAAATGGAACAGTTTATTGAACCTTTAGATGACATATAAAAGAGAAAAAAAAAGTCTGCGTACAGTGTGTGTTTTTTGTTGAGAATCATATTTGATCCATCAGGCTTGTATGGCTCTTATAGTCTGATATAGTGAGAACATGGAGGAAAAACAGCTCAGTTTTATTCAGAGGCTCAAACTGAGCAAAAATATTCAATGTGTTCAAAGCAGTGTTATTTATTATCATTGTGATACTATTATTGTTTTTAATATTATAATTTTGAATCTGATTTTACTTTTATATTTTCTGTTTTCATTTTAATATTAGTGAAGGTTTTAGTAAGTTAAGGCTTTAGTTGAGAAAATGAACACGGATCTCTGATGCCCAAAACTGCTGTCCATCCGGCTGCCCTCTCTTCACATCCTCCTGACTCTCTCTCTCTCTCTCAGCGTCTGCATGTATTTGATGATATAATCGCATCATTTCCTCCAGTAACAGGTGGCCGCAGATGAAGATGAGTGTGTGAGATGTTTATCTGCTCCAGATGCCCATGAGGGTGTCCGTGATTTGAAATAATCTGACAGTGGAGAAGATGCTTGTGTTGTGCTGTGATGATGCTCACGTGTTTTTATTGAGCAGGTTTTTGAGCGTCATGACGGTGAATCTGGCTCTCTGTGATCAGTGTTGACTCTGTGTCTCGCTCTGAGGTTTGACATTTATATGTGAGACACTCCTGTTCTCTACACAAACTCTCCTCTCTGTGTGTTTGATCAAGGTGAATGTCTCTATTTTAACCTTCCTGTTGTTAAACAGGAAACGTTCTGTCAAGGATCTTTTTTTTCTGAAATGTTTTAGACTTTAGTCTAACGTTTTTTCTAAATGTTACTACTTGTTTCAGAACGTTCAGAGAACATTCAAAAGTAACGTTCCCATAATGTTTGAAGAACGATGAAATGGAATGTTCACTTAATGTTTGAATAACCAAACAAACAAAAGTTTTTAAAACATTTAGAATATTGGACGTTTTGAATGTTTAGAGAACATTCAAAAATAATGTTTTCATAACTTAATAGGAACATATTTTGGTAGCTGGGAATCAACACCCATTGATTTCCATGCAATTCGCCAAAAACATCACAAAAAAAAAATAAAATAAAATAAAATAACTTAAAGATTCATGTAAAAACAGAAAACCTATTTTTTTGTCATTTGCCTAATTGTAGTGACTACACACTGAGGTGCAAATAATTATTTCAGTTTTATCTAATTATGAATGTTATCTAACTCCTTGTAAAAAGTATTTATTGCTATTTGTGAATCTGGTTCTCAAACCCTTGATGGTTAAAGACACTTCTCACACTTCAGTTCTGCATCAGATTAGTAACTGGAATCCAAAAAACAAGCAGCAATTTCAAGTAAACTTTGAGTCTTAAATGTAAGTTTTCTTTTTATTTCATATTTTAGTCTTTAACAAGCTACAGTAAAGGCTGTTTTATCTGACTCTTTGCTGATCTTCAAAGTGTTGATCTTTGGTGAATTGAATGGAAACCAATGGTGGGTCAGTTTGACCCCAACACCATCGATTTAACCCTAGCTTCTCCAAAATGCTTCAGTGTGTCGAAACTTAGCATGCATATTCATGAGCCTAAATAAGATAAAGTCTCCAAATTTCAAGAAGAAATAAATAGTTTAATCAGTGTTTTCATGCAGTTTACAGATCGAGTGTGGGTCAAACTGACCCCAACACCATCGATTTAACCCTAAGCTTTTCTAAAATGCTTCAATGTGTCAAAACTTAGCAGTCATATTCATGAGCCTAAATGAGAAAAAGTTACCAAATTTTAAGAAGAAATAAATCGTTTAACCAGTGTTTTCATGCAGTTTACAGATCAAGTGTGGGTCCAACACCATCGATTTAACCCTAACCTTTTATAAAACGCTTCAATGTGTCAAAACTTAGCAGTCATATTCATGAGCCTACATAAGATAAAGTCTCCAAATTTTAAGAAGAAATAAATAGTTTAACCAGTGTTTTCAAGCAGTTTACAGATCGAGTGTGGGACAAACTGACCCCAACACCATCAATTTAACCCTAGCCTCTCCAAAACGCTTTATTGTCTTGAAACTTAGCATGCATATTCATGAGCCTAAATAAGATAAAGTCTCCAAATTTCAAGAAGAAATAAATAGTTTAATCAGTGTTTTCATGCAGTTTACAGATCAAGTGTGGGTCCAACACCATCGATTTAACCCTAACCTTTTATAAAACGCTTCAATGTGTCAAAACTTAGCAGTCATATTCATGAGCCTACATAAGATAAAGTCTCCAAATTTTAAGAAGAAATAAATAGTTTAACCAGTGTTTTCAAGCAGTATACAGATCAAGTGTGGGTCAAACTGACCCCAACACCATTGATTTAACCCTAGCCTCTTCAAAACGCTTCAATGTGTTGAAACTTAGCATGCATATTCATGAAAATAAATTAGTTTAAGGTACCAAATTTCAAGAAGAAATAAAATGTTTAACCAGTGTTTTCAAGCAATTTACAGATCAAGTGTGGGTCAAACTGACCCCAACACCATCGATTTAACCCTAACCTTTTCTAAAATGCTTCAACGTATCAAAACTTAGCAGTCATATTCATGAGCGTAAATGAGAAAAAGTTACCAAATTTTAAGAAGAAATAAATCGTTTAACCAGTGTTTTCATGCAGTTTACAGATCAAGTGTGGGTCCAACACCATCGATTTAACCCTAACCTTTTATAAAACGCTTCAATGTGTCAAAACTTAGCAGTCATATTCATGAGCCTACATAAGATAAAGTCTCCAAATTTTAAGAAGAAATAAATAGTTTAACCAGTGTTTTCAAGCAGTTTACAGATCGAGTGTGGGACAAACTGACCCCAACACCATCAATTTAACCCTAGCCTCTCCAAAACGCTTTATTGTCTTGAAACTTAGCATGCATATTCATGAGCCTAAATAAGATAAAGTCTCCAAATTTTAAGAAGAAATAAAATGTTTAACCAGTGTTTTCAAGCAATTTACAGATCAAGTGTGGGTCAAACTGACCCCAACACCATCGATTTAACCCTAACCTTTTATAAAACGCTTCAATGTGTCAAAACTTAGCAGTCATATTCATGAGCCTAAATGAGAAAAAGTTACCAAATTTCAAGAAGAAATAAATAGTTTAACCAGTGTTTTCAAGCAGTTTACAGATCGAGTGTGGGACAAACTGACCCCAACACCATCGATTTAACCCTAACCTTTTATAAAAGGCTTTATTGTGTCGAAACTTAGCATGCATATTCATGAGCCTAAATAAGATAAAGTCTCCAAATTTCAAGAAGAAATAAATAGTTTAACCAGTGTTTTCAAGCAATTTACAGATCAAGTGTGGGTCAAACTGACCCACAACTCAATTGGAGGGTTAACCTAATAGAAGCTTTTTAAAGAATGAATCAAAACACTGGTCTGACCAATGACAGCGCAGGTTAAAAACAGGACTTCAGCCTGATTGGCTGTCCCAGGTAAGTTATGATCACTGTCATTGGCTATCTTAGTTCTACACTGCAAAAACTGATGTTCTTCCTCAGTATTTCCAGCACAAACATTTAAACATTCTTAAATCAAGATACATTCACTGGAGAAGCGAAATGACTGAAGATATCGAGACTTGAGTACTGTCTTAAAACAAGAACAAATATCTGCCAATGTGGTCAGAAAAATAACCTTGTTTTCCTTCTGAAGTGTCTGTTTTTCTGACCTTGTTTTAAGCACAGACTCAGTTGATTTTGTTTGCAGTGTAAAGCTGCCGTCCACCGAAAGCTCTGCTGCTGTGTGAGCGTTTATCAGTTAATGAGAGCGAGCGAACGTCCTCCGGCGATGGTTTTCTCTCCGAGCGTCCCGTGTGAATCATGCGATCAGATGTTTCGTGCAGACTCATTTTGATTCTGTTCATGAGCGCAGATAAACACTGTCCGATAACACGATGAAGGATTCAGACCTGATGCTGCTCACCTTTATTTCATCAGTTTGTCCTTCAGGCTTCATTCAGGTCCTGTGAAATTGCCTTCTAGAAGAAATTATATCATGAGAAATTATTTTTTCCCCTTTTAATTTAGAAACATGAAGGTTCCTCTTCAGCTCAAAGAGCATTAATTGAAATTATTCATTTGTGAATCTATAATCTCATGCAGATAATTAGACCTCATTGTAAAGTGTTTTATATTTAGTTATTTCAGCTTCATTTCAATAACCGAAAATGATGTTAATAGCTTTATTGTGGTTAATAGGAACAGTCTTTTTGGTAAGTCAGTGAATGAATTCTGGCCTGTTTCCCTCGGCGCCCGTTCCCATGATGCTCTGCTGCAGTACAAACAAGCCGTGCGAGCGGGAGTGTGTATCAGTGTTTGTGCAGTTGTGTTTGACGACTGTCATGTGATTGTGTTTGTGTGACTGACAGTGACGTCCCGACAGAATCGCCACAGATTGAGTCTCCATGAGGAGTTGACAGACGTGTGTGTGTGTGTGTGTGTGTGTGTGTGTTCCAGTCAGCACTGATTATTACTGAAGATATTTTAATGTTATAGAGAAGATAAACCCCTCATGATTTTACTTTCTGAATCAGATTCATGTTTTAATGGTTGACTAAAGCTGGGGGTGAAGATCTTCAGTGAATAACAGCGCAACATTGGGTTTGTTTGTTGTTATAAACTAGAAGACTTGAAATACAGTATCTTTTCAAATGTTTTATTGTTTTTTCCCCAGATACGGTCTCCATGAACTCTTTCTGTTTTTCACTGAAGGTGAGCAAACGATATCTTAATTTCCAGTTTTGGGTGAACAATTCCTTTAATATTTACCACAAACTATAAAAAGCCCATCAGACGAGACAACAACCTTTTGTAACCTAGCTGAACATAAAATCATAATCATAATCCATTATAAGTAACTTTGACCATCATGGTACTGAAAATGGTTCATTCTGTAAGTACCACAGCAGCACCATGGTACTTTGCGCACGGAGTACTAAGTGTGTGAAGCTGCTTGTGATCCGGATGTATATCCATAATCCAATAATCATGTACCATTAATAAGCACTTTAAGTCACTTTGGATAAAACTGTCTGATGCATAAATGTAAATTCTTCCAAACTTTTGACTGGTATAGCGTAGAAGAAAACCATCATCATCATCATCATCATCATCATCATCATCATTTGATCATCAGTTTAACAGTAATTTTCCTCTCAGGTCTGAGCAGATGAATATGGAAGCCCATTTCCGCAACATAAGAAAATCATACTTTTATTAATCATAATTATGACAAAAAGTCAAAATAGTAAGTCATAATTATGACTAGACCAATTATGAAATAATGACTTAGTGTGTCATAATTATGACTTTTCATTTTATAATTTTGACTCATAAGTGACTTAGTGTGTCATAATTTTGACATTTAATTTTTAATTATTACTTTGTCATTAGTTTTGACTTAATCTCATATTTTCAACTTTTTATATTATACTTATAACAAATATGTCATAATTAAGACTTTTCATCACATAAATATGACTTAGTATGCCATAATTTCTACTTTTTAACTACATCTGAGTGTGTCATAATTTAGACTTTTTGGTCATAATTATGACAGTATGTCATAACTTTGGGTTTTATTTTAATAATTAGTACTTAGAATGTCATTAATCCCCACTTTATCTCATATTTATAACCTTTTATGTCATATAACTAGTATGCCATAATTATGCATAGTATGTCGTTAATTTTGTCTTCATCTCATACTTTCAACTTATGTCATAATTCTGACTTTTAATTTATAATTATGACTTTGTCATTCATTTTGACTTAATCTCATATTTTAAACTTTTTTTATGTTATAACTAGTATATCATAATTTTGACTTTTCGTCTCATATGACTTTGTGTTGTTATTGTGAATTTTGTCATAATTGACCGTTCGCAAAGACCCGCCCCCTTTAGTTACTGTTGCTACGTCCGACAAGCCATGCCGATCTCTCGCCACACTTCATGTTCTCACGCAGTGAAAAATACATCGCGGAGCAAAGAGGACACTGACAACGCGTCGACAGACAAGACAGAGCAGGTTACTTTTGATATGAAACAAAGTCTCAAATTTCAAATCTTGACATTTTTAAAGAAATTCAATCAATAAAAACCGTTTTGTGGCTCTTTAATGTGTCGTGACAGATTGCTGTAGTGCCTCAGCTCAAGCGGCTCATGAACATCAAATAAACATGAATGAACATCAGAAGGAATGTTGTTTCAATCGCAGAAAGACGTCAATACACACCATTTGTCAAGTTCAAGTCCACCGAAGTTAATCTACTAACTCCTCTGACTGATTTGGCAGATTCTGTGTTATGATCGGTTAGATCGCCTGTCAATCAAACTCATGGCAAGGGTCATTAATTTTGACTCGTATTTTCAACAATGTTTTAATTATAGCTAGCACTCATAATTTTGACTTTTCATCTCATACATATGAATTAGTATGTCACAATTTTGACTTTTTCATAACTGACTTGATTTTGACTTTTTGGTCAGTTATGACATAGTATGCTTTTCACAATTAGGACTTAAAATGTAATTTCTACTTTGTCTCATATTTTCAACCTTTTTTTTTTTATCTCATATAATAAGAGTATGTCACAATTTTGACTTTTCATTTATGTCATTATTAAGATTTAGCATGATTTTTTTTCTCTCCATATGACGAAGATGATGTGAATTAGTGCACAGAAACTTTAGCAGCTGATGATGATGTTTGTTCATACAGTGAAAGGGTCGCAGAAAGGAAACGCCTTTCAGATCGATCACACACACACACACACACACACACACACACGAGCGCGCGCGCGGATCTATTACAGAACGCGCCCAACCCACTTCAGTCAGAGAGAGAGAAAGAGAGAGACAGTCAGAAACACACAGAGACACACAGGCGCGCATCTGTCCTCCTCTCTCAGCTCATCATCATCAGCATCATCTCCTCTCTTCTACCGGCAGCGGGAATCCTCCTCATCACCGCTGTCATCAGTGACTCCCGGTACCGGCGCCTCCGGCACGATGCGCGATGGGTCAGGCGTGCGGACACTCGCTGCTCTGCCGTAGCCAACAGTACCAGAACCCGGCGGCGTCCGAACTGTGAGTACCGAACTCGATCTAATCAGAGACGCGACGCGACAGTGGATCGGTTTATGATGAGAGCGGCGCGTTGCGTTCGCGTCGCGTCTGTTGTGCGTCTTCAGCATCAGATCTTCGTGAAATCACATCCGGATCACAAGCAGCTTCACACACTTAGTACTCCGTGCGCAAAGTACCATGGTGCTACTGTGGTACTTACAGAACGAACCATATTCAGTACCATGATGGTCAAAGTCACTTCAAACAAGAACGTTTTGCTGATGTTCCCATGAAGTTAGGAAAACGGTCTTTCCAGAAGTTCTGAGCGCGTTCCCCGTTTGCTGGGAAGGCATTATTATGAGTGTCCAAAGTACCAGAGTAATACCATGGTGCTTTATTGTGAGATGTTCATGTCTCATTGGTTGCTCTTTCGGCTCAGGGAACATTTCGTTGTCGGTTCAGTGAAGGATCATCTCAGCTCTGGTGATTCTTGTAAAAATCTGATGGTCTTGACACAAGTTCATGTATGAATATGAGCTGGACATGTTCTTGAGCGGTTCCCTGACCCGTAAAATGGATGTGAACTGCAGCTCAGATCAACGTTTGAGTTCATATTGAGTTCAGCAGCTTGAGCACAGTTCAGTTGTTGAGATCTTTTATGTGTGTGTGTGTGTAGTTCATTGTGTCGGCCAAATGTCCTAGTGTAGTGAAACTTCACAACAAGTGTCTTGTGAGGACATCTGATGTGTGAAGAGTCTCAAATCAAATGTTCCAGATGAAGTTTATCTGTGAATCTGATGATCTGTGAGGGTTGATTGATTCAGGGTCAGATCAGGAGATACGCAAGATCACTGGCCCAATGGAAGTCAATGAGACGTGCTCTCTGATATAGACCTGTGTGTGTGTGTGTGTGTGTGTGTGTGTTTTTATTGAGGCAGGTGTGTTTCTGTTCTAAACAGCAGAAGCCCCAAACAAAACTCGTATCAGCAGAGAGAATGAATCATCTGTCTCTTTCTCCGAGTCTATTTTAGTCTGCGGCGCTGCTCACGTTTCTGAAACTATACCTCCGTCTCGCTCTCTTTGCTTTTCTCTCCTTCATTTGATAAGGTTTGTATCAGTCAGCGTGTTTGAAGTCAACACTTTCCTAACTCCTGCTCCTGGTCTTATTGTGAATTATTCATCAGTGAACGCTATTATAAAGAACAAACAAACAAGTATAATGACTACATTTAATATCCTTTCTTTCTCTCAGAAATACGACGTTACAGAAGTACAATTAACAGTGTTCCACGTTGACTTGAAATGTAAATGTGTCAGCTTCCACCTATATTTACTCTCTCTGAAGATAAAAGTTTAAGTGACGCAGTAAAAAAGCTTTACATCAGCAAGACATTATTATGACAGTAAATGTACAGCGAGACCGACACACCTGGAGAACATGACTGCGTTTGCTTTATAGGAATAGAGGATGACTGATCGATTGGTTTTGCCGATTAATTCTATCTATCTATCTATCTATCTATCTATCTATCTATCTATCTATCTATCTATCTATCTATCTATCTATCTATCTATCTATCTATCTATCTATCTATCTATCTATCTATCTATCTATCTATCTATCTATCTATCTATCTATCTTCCCTGTTTGTGGTCTACTATAGATTTAGCTGGAGCGTGATGAAAAATAATAGAGGAAAAGTTTTGAAAGTATGGATGAACAAAAGATCTCTCTCTGTTCCTCCCACACATACTCATTTCCACAGCTTTCCACTTGATAAAGAGCCCCTTCACAGACACACACACACACACACACACACACACACACACAGTTTGAAGAGTGTGTGAGAGGGCGTCCCTCTCCAGACAGCTGTGTGATAACAGCCTCTCTTTCATCCACAATACACAGATTTACCAAAGTGTGCAATATGAGTGTGTGTTTTGTTTTTTGGATATTTTTTATTATATTTTTGGACAGTTTCAGATTAAACAGGATAAGTTATGAGTATTCAAAATGAAAACTGACTTTTGTTTTCCTTCAGTATATTGCGACATGAAAAAAAAGTACAGGAATTTTCTCCAGATGTTTTGAATAGCTATATTTGGAAATTCTTAATCATTCTAGAATTTTTAAGGGGAGTAATTCTTACATATGAAAAATGCCTTTTTACTCTGGAGGCTTTGCGATCCTTCCTTTTAGGGCTGAACAATTTGGGAAAAACGTAAAAAATTTGAGTGCATGTATTTAATATTTTACCCCGTAGCATTCCTGTAAAATTTGACTACAAAGGCACACCCAAAGTAAACTGTTCTTGAACCATGTGGAGTATACATGCTTTTGAAAGGTGTGTGTACCGCGGTACAGCGGAACACTAACAGGTTAATGAACCCTGCATGATTTGCACTAAACTACGATAAAATGTTATTCTTTCTTAGTATTTTGTCTTTGCAAATATCTAAACATCTTAAATCATGTTTTATGTTTCTCAAATTTACTTGAGAAGCAAAATGACTTACGATATTAAGTATTTTTTTCATTGAAAAATGGAGTGAATTTGTGCTTAAAACAAGAACAAATATCTGCCAATGGGGTCAGAAGAATAATCTTGCTTTTTTTGCAGATGTTTGTTGTTTTAGGCTCAAACTCACTTCATTTTATTGATTTTTTTTTTTGTTTGTTTGTTTTGCTCCAAAAAACAAGACTTAATAAGTCATTTTGATTCTCAAGTAAATGTATCTTGATTTAAGAATGTCTAGATCTTTTTAATGAAAACAAGAGTAATACTAAGCAAAAAAATCTACATTTATATATTGATATTGATTTTATTTCGATATCATCCAGTGTGTGTGTGGAAGACTGAACAGCTTGTGTTTGTGCAGTGCATCAGTGTAAAAGTGATATTATTTTCTGTGATGACGGACATTACGACATTATGACATTATGATGCTGAACTGACACTGAACCCAGAATATTCCTGTAAGCGTGACGGAGCGTCTGTGGTGACGGACAGCATCAGAATGCGGCTCTGCGATGATGTCGTCTGTCCATTTTGATGTTGCCGTGGTGACCAGATGAGGTTATTAGAGCCGAGAAAAAGAGAAAGTGTTCCGGCTCTTCCAGTGTGAGGAGGGTGTTTCGGTGCCGGTCGGGCTCTCAGGTCATTGCACATCGCTCGTGAATTGTACCATTGTAGGAAACAGAACAACAACACGTCTGAGGCAGACACTGACGCTTGTGACCGCCCACATTTACATATCAACACCTATTCAGTATTCACAAACTTAGCAGGGGCATTGTTACTCTTTTCACATGCAGAAAGATCATCACAGAGTCATTTACATATGGAAGTCTTAAAGGTACAGTAGAATAAAAAGAGTGAGGGTGTTTTTGTGCAAAAACCTTGACTGATGGGAAAAATGCTGTAAGAGGACCAAAATCATTGATTGAAACTGTGACGATTACTGTAATTAGCACTTCTCCAATGGCGTGAATAGATCTTCGTGCTGATGAGCCGATTTTGATTCTTAAATCTCAGTATCGATCTTTCAGTTTGTGCTGTTTTCTGTTGATGCTTCAACGAAACTTCCCTAAACCTTATTTGTAGCTCCTGCCATTCAATAATCACAATAATCTTTGGGCTTTGATAATTTTGATACGAAACAAAGTCTCAACTTTCAAATTACGTCAGTTTTATCTCTAAATTCAATCAATAAATGTGTTTTTGTGTCTCTTTAATGTGGTGACGGATCGTGAACTGCTCATCTCTCGTGTAATCAGCCGCGGAAAGACGTCAATAACAATAACTTGTGAACAATAATGTCACATTTACCTCAGAAAAGCCAATCGATGACCATAAACTCAATAGTTAGCTAGAAAAATAACTTTAGAGAGGAGCATTTTAATAAATATATGCACTTACATATTCGTTATATTTTTACGTCTTAATTATTGTATGTTTGAATAAATCTGTCATGAAAACAAGTTTTATTGTAGCAATCATTAAAACATTTATATTTCAATTGGTGTAGAAGCATAATTATGTCATTAAAAATTGCCTAATTTGCATTTAAATGTTTGTATACAACTGTTTTTATTCGAGTGTTGATTATTAAATAAATTTGAATAATCAAGTGATTATTAAAAACTTTATTTTCATTTTTGGTTTTGGCAAAATGAAAACTTTAATTTCAGTTTCACTAAAAAAAAAAATTAATTTTGGTGCATCACTAAAAAGTTTTAATTTAACCATTTTCCTGTGTGTGTTAAGTTCTTTGTTTATTAGTCTTCATAATATAAGCACGTAATAAGAAATCCTGTTCAGAGATATAAATGAACATCACTATAAGTTCTGATTGAACAAAATTTGGTGATGACCTAAAATATTAAAAGGAAATTATTTTTTTTCCTCATATGGTTATGGTATATAGATTTATGTTAATCAGAAGTCAATCCAGCTTTTAATAAAAACAGTCAAGTCTATTATATTTGCTCATTAGCTATGGCAAGCAGACGTGTGTTTATTAGCTTTAGTTTTGAGTCATTATTATCTCCAGACGTGAGGTCAGTCTGACAAAACTTGTATTCGAGGACATTTGGGGACGTACTCAAAGGTTGTCAAGGTAACAGTGTCAGGTGCACACACACACACACACACACACCTGGTGTAAATGCCCTCAGGCAGAGCTGTGGTGCATGTTGTTGAAGCATGTCTGCATTAATGATCTTCTCTTAATTGGCTAATTTCAGTCATTAATCATCAGGCAGAATTTATATATGCATTTGACATCAACATGAGATTATTACAGAATGAAGATGATATATTGATCCCTGAGGCTGAATTAAGCTGTTACAGCTCAGCTTTTTTTAAATTTATTTCCTGCTTCAAATGGTCACAGATGGATTATACAGTATGTGTGTTTACTGTTTTGGTCAGATATTTCTTTCTTTCTTTTGGACCAGTAGCTCCTGTGATGCTTATTTTGATTTAAGGCAAGACACTACAGGCAAAAATTAGTTTTTTCATGTACAGGTCAGTTTTGAGATTTTGGCTTATTTGGCTGTTGATAATGTGTTGTTTCAGACTAGTGGAAAGAAAAAATCCAAAATAGACTTTTAAGTGTTCTCTGTTTGCGTCTGTAGATTTCAATTTCAATACATGTCTTTAATGGCCATTTTCTCAAAATGAGTTTTTTTCTCCACTTCAGCAGCACTTAAATACACCAAAACTTACAGTTTTATTCAAATCTGTATTCTGAAGATTTTTACTGTGGGGTTTATTCATTACATCATTTGTCTGAATTTTATAACATTTTATTCCTAAAACATGGTGAAAATGTTTTTTTTTCCCATGTTGACATTATTTTCTGATTTATGGAGCAATAAAAAGAGAAATCTAAAATCCCTTCTATAAAAAACTTTTTCTCTAATATGTCAACAAAATCAAACAAGAATTATGAACCTGACTTTATCCAATAATGTTCTGCAAATGTATGCAAATTCATGCATATTAAATTTGATATTAAGTCTAAATCTCATTTGCATATTTAAACATTTCAGAAACTTAGAATACAAAAAAAGTTTTCAATTCTTAATGTAACCAATCAACTGTATGTTGATGTCTATTAGTTAATTTTTGACCCTATTCACCGGTAGTGTCACGCCTTAAGGTGAAGTACGAGAGTAAAGAGCAGAGAAAACACATTCCTCCCAGAAACACCAATTTATTTAACTCAACAGAAGAGCAATAGAAGGTGACCTTCAGGTCAATGTGAAATGGATAAGATACTATAAATCATGTCCCAAATGTCACTTAAAGGCCCATCAGATGGAGAAGAGGATTTGTCTTGTGTTAAAGGCTTCAGGCAGTGTACGTGAGATTATTAGTGTGGGAGAAAAGACTCCCATCATGCTGAAACGCACGGGATCATTGAGACAAGTGCGACACGTCAGACCGAATATGAGAATAGAGTTGGACACACAGGTGATATGGGATGTTTCAGATCTATTCATGTGCTGTTAGAAACATTTGCTTGATAAAATGTGCTCTTTCTTTACCAGATGAGTCTCTACATCACAAACCTCTCTATATACTTGATTATAATTGGTCAGTCGTGTCATTATATGGCCGTTGAATGACTCTGAACTGTATAATCATGCATTGTTATAATTTCATGTTTCTATCAATATTCCATGGGCATTTACTCATTAATATAAGTAGTTGCATGTAGTAATGTTCAAGTTCGTGGGGAAGGAAGAAGACAAAGGGTCGGCTTTTGACTGCTGACTGAGCTTTATTTCGTAAAATGAAAAATGTCCAACAAAAGTCTGTGCACCGCACAACAACGAAAATAAACAATCCACAACAGGGCTTCACTCCAGAACGGTATAAACAATCCACAATAGGGCTTCTCTCCAGTGCTGTTGTCGTGCTCAGTGTCTCAGTCAGCAGTCCCTCTCTCTCTCGCACACTCCTGCTTCTCCTGGTGTTTTATCCTGCCTCCGCGCCAATTACTGGAATGAGAAACAGGTGTTTGTAATTTACATTTAACCCCCTCACTTACCACGCGTCTCCCGACACTCTCTCCAGTTGCAGACCTCGCTGAACCACGCCCCCCTCGCCACATACCCCCACCGCCCGACTCAGGCCGGGGAGCCATCCGGCCTGCAGCCCCCCCCCATTTCTGGAGAGGAAATCGGCCACAGCCATCTGAACACCCGGCCTGTGGACCACCTTGAACTTAAAGGGCTGTAAAGCTAGATACCAACGGGTGATCCGCGCATTGGTATCCTTCATGCGGTGGAGCCACTGCAGAGGAGCGTGGTCCGAACAGAGGGTGAATTCCCGTCCCAGGAGATAATAACGGAGGGTGAGGACGGCCCACCTAATGGCAAGACATTCTTTTTCTACGGTGCTGTACTTAGCTTCTCTCTTGGAGAGCTTACGGCTAATGTACAGCACCGGCCGTTCCTCCCCTCTATCTCCTGGGACAGGACAGCACCCAGCCCCCTGTCCGACGCGTCAGTCTGCAACAAAAAGGGGAGAGAAAAGTCAGGAGAATGAAGCAGTGGCCCGCCACATAGAGCAGCCTTCACTTGGGTAAAGGCCTGCTGGCACAGCTCCGTCCACTGGACCGTATCTGGTGCATCCTTTTTAGTTAGATCAGTCAGCGAGCTGGTGAGGTCCGAATAATTAGGTACAAACCTTCTATAATATCCCGCCAGCCCGAGGAACTGTCTAACCTCCTTTTTGGTCTTGGGGCGCGGACAAGTCGCAATTGCTGCGGTCTTATCAATTTGGGGACGCACCTGTCCATGCCCCAAGTGGAAGCCCAGATACCTTACTTCCACGCGCCCAATTGCACACTTCTTCGGGTTGGCCGTGAGCCCAGCCCCCCTCAGCGATCTCAGGACGGCCCTCAAATGCTGCATATGCCGCTGCCAGTCATTACTGAAGATAATAATATCATCCAGATAGGCAGCAGCATATGCACCATGGGGCCGCAAAATTTTATCCATGAGCCGCTGAAAGGTAGCCGGTGCCCCGAACAGCCCGAACGGAAGTGTAACAAATTGGTGCAATCCAAACGGCGTCGTGAAAGCTGTCTTTTCTTTGGATAATGGCGACAAGGGGATCTGCCAATATCCCTTTGTTAAGTCCAGTGTCGAATAAAATCGAGCCGTACCGAGCCGGTCAAGCAGTTCGTCCACCCGTGGCATTGGATACGCGTCGAATTTCGACACTGCATTCACCTTGCGATAGTCCACACAGAACCGAACTGAGCCGTCCGTCTTGGGAACCAAAACTATCGGGCTCGCCCAGTTACTGCTGGACTCTTCTATTACTCCCATTTCAAGCATTGCCCCTAATTCTGCCTGAACTACCTTTTTTTTGTGTTCCGGCAACCTATAAGGCCGGCTGCGAACCACCACGCCCGGCTCTGTCTCGATGTGGTGCTGAATGAGGTCAGTACGGCCCGGTAGGGGAGAAAACACGTCAGCAAACTCTGCTTGTAACTTAGATAAATCAGTGAGCTGGGAGGGCGAGAGGTGATCTCCCCCTGGAGCCAGAGCGAGGGATTGTTTTTTGACATTCGCCTCTGGCCCGAGATCATCCTCCCCGCTAATCACCGTCGCCAGCATCACTGATTCCGCCTCATTCCATTTTTTAAGGAGGTTGAGGTGGTAAATTTGACGTGCTCCTCTCCTATCCGACCGTATTACCTCATAATCGAGATCCCCAATTTGCCGTGTAACCTCAAACGGTCCTTGCCACTTTGCCAATAATTTTGAGCTTGAAGTAGGGAGCAATACAAGCACTTTATCTCCCGGTGAAAATTTGCGTAAGTTAGTTCCCCTGTCATACAGTTGGCTCTGTTTGTGTTGGGCTTGTAACAAATTCTCCATGGATAGCCGCCCCAGAGTGTGGAGTTTTGCTCTCAAGTCCATCACAAACTGAATTTCGTTTTTAGCCTGAGACGGTCCGTCCTCCCAAGTCTCTCTTAGGACATCCAGCACCCCGCGGGGCTGCCGTCCAAAGAGAAGCTCGAAGGGGGAAAACCCCGTGGAGGCTTGCGGGACTTCTCGTACTGCAAATAACAGGGGTTCTAGCCACTTATCCCAATTTTTGGCGTCTTCCCTAACGAACTTACGAACCATGGATTTAAGCGTGCGGTTAAAACGTTCGACCAGCCCGTCCGTTTGTGGGTGAAAGACGCTGGTACGAATCGATTTAACGCCCAACAATTCGTAGAGTTCGCGTAACGTGCGTGACATAAACGCCGTGCCCTGGTCAGTGAGGATTTCTTTCGGAATCCCCACTCGGGAGATTAAACTAAACAGTGCGTCCGCAACACTCTTAGCGGAAATGTTGCGGAGAGCCACTGCTTCAGGGTATCGCGTTGCATAATCCACAATGACTAATGCAAAGCGATGCCCCCTTGCTGATCGCTCTAATGGCCCGATGAGGTCCATACCAATTCTTTCGAAGGGGACCTGCATTAATGGGAGGGGGCGCAAAGGCGCTTTTGAAGCGGCCGGTGGATTCACCAACTGACATTCACGACAAGACGCACACCACCTGCGCACGTTCTCGTGAATGCCCGGCCAAAAGAATCGGGTCATGAGGCGATTTAGTGTTGCCGTTTGTCCTAAGTGACCAGCCATTGGATTAGAATGAGCCGCGTGGAAAAGCATTTCCCTGCGGCTCTTTGGAACTAATAACTGAGTTGTATCCTCCTTTGTCTGAGTGTCTTGGGTCACTCGATACAACCTATCCTTTATGATCGCAAAATACGGATAATTCAGTGGGCGTCCAGGCTGGAGAGGCTGACCATCGATAGTGCTGACCTTTTCAAAAGCGTGTTTTAACGTCTCATCCTGAGACTGCTCCAGGGGGAAGTCATCGCGATCCGAAAGAATTAGTCTCCCGATTTCGCTCTGTCCCCCTGAGGCAGTACTCATTGGTCCCTGGTCAGTCTCCCCCACCTGCACGCGCACATCCTTACCCGGCGAATTTTTATTCCAAGAGGCATCCGAGCACAAACAACCCAATAATTTATTAAACGCAGGCCAATTCGTCCCCAAAATTATCGGATGCCGGAGGTGCGGGTTAACTGCCACCTCAACATTATGCTTTTGTCCCCTAAATTGGATAATGACTGGCACTATAGGATATTTCACCACATCCCCGTGCACACACCGAACCCTAACCATGCGGCTTGTATCCAATGCCCCGGATGAAATCAGGCTTTGATGCACCGAGGTTTGGTTACATCCTGAGTCCACCAAAGCCTGATAGGTACCCCCCTTGATACTCACAGGAATTTGGTACCCGCCAGCTTGACCAGGGGCGGCCTGCGGAACGTCCGGGACCCGGATCAACGTCCCAACCTCCATAATCGGACACCTGTCCACGAAATGCTCCGGGTCCCCGCAACGCCAACAGGCCGGCCCAGACCTGCCCGCCGCTCTCGTGGCAGGGAGAGGGTTAAATGGTTGGCGCGGAGAGAGGGGAGAAGCAGGAGTGGGGTCCAGCCCGGCAGCAGATGGTCCCGCCCCCCTGGGCGGGACCCGAGGTCCGGAAAAGAATCCCTGTTCAGTCCCGCCCCGCCCCCGGGGCGGGACACGAGGAGGGCCGGGCGGACGAGACCTGGGGAGAGGGACAGGCTTAGAGAGAGAGGAGGATGGAAGAGAAGGAGAGAGAGAGGCAGATGGAAGGGGTTCGCCGACCCCTGGGCACGCCACCATGTGGTCCTCCGCGAGGTGGATGGCCGAGTCCAGCGACGTGGGACGGTGGCACTGGACCCACTCGGCTGTTCTTTTGGGCAGCCGAGTTATGAACTGCTCCAGCACCACCAGATCGATGACTTGCTCCACGTCGCCTCCCTCGGCCAGGAGCCATTTGCGGCAGGAGTCCCGGAGCTGTTGGGCCATCACGAAGGGCCGACCGGACTCGCCTAACTCCAGTGAGCGGAACCGTTGGCGATGCTGTTCTGGGGTCCGGCCGACCCGCTGAAGTATGGCCCTCTTCAGGTCGTCGAAGACCAGGAGGTTCTGTACAGGCAGCTGCTGCGCTGCCACCTGCGACTCACCCGAGAGCAGTGGGATGAGTCGCATGGGCCACTGATCCCGGGGCCAACCTGACACCTCCGCGGACTTCTCGAAAAGGTCCAGGAAGGCCTCCGGGTCATCCAGCGGGCCCATTTTGTTGAGGGGAAGATGGGTGGGCGCAGCCAGCTGTCCGGTGGTCTCCGTACGAACCTCCCGGTCGATCCAGCTCCGGAACCTCTCGCGGTCTTCCTGCTGGACCTGAAGGATGGCTTGGAAACGCCGCTCCTGATCCGAGCGGAGGTCCAGCAGGGCTTGATGTTGGTCTTGGTGTAAGACCGCGAGGGATGTGATGATGTCCGCAAACGGCACGGCGGAGGGCGTTTGCATGGCGGCGGCTCCCTTCTTCCTTCCCGGGTTTCGGCACCAGTGTAGTAATGTTCAAGTTCGTGGGGAAGGAAGAAGACAAAGGGTCGGCTTTTGACTGCTGACTGAGCTTTATTTCGTAAAATGAAAAATGTCCAACAAAAGTCTGTGCACCGCACAACAACGAAAATAAACAATCCACAACAGGGCTTCACTCCAGAACGGTATAAACAATCCACAATAGGGCTTCTCTCCAGTGCTGTTGTCGTGCTCAGTGTCTCAGTCAGCAGTCCCTCTCTCTCTCGCACACTCCTGCTTCTCCTGGTGTTTTATCCTGCCTCCGCGCCAATTACTGGAATGAGAAACAGGTGTTTGTAATTTACATTTAACCCCCTCACTTACCACGCGTCTCCCGACACTCTCTCCAGTTGCAGACCTCGCTGAACCACGCCCCCCTCGCCACATTGCATTATAAATGGAGTTTGTTTTGTGATAATGACCTCCTGACCATACGTTACCCTTTATATTACTGTGTTTGTGAAATGATGTCACCCACTCATACTATAATGACATCATCACTTATTTAGTCATTAGCCAATCAATGACCAGTGAGGATGAGACACAAACACACACACACACACACACACACACACACACACACACACACACACACACACACACACACACACACACTGAGTGTTGCTGCATTAGTTGGTCCAGAAAGAGGGTTTTTATGATTGACTCTCAGCGGTTGCCGAGCAACTAATGGGTCTTTCATACAGGTGACTGACTTCATATTCAAGCCCCGAAACACCCGGACCAGCAAGTGTGTGTGAGTGTGTGTTCATACGTCTGTTTCCACAACCCCTAGATCTGTCAACATGCAGAACGTAGAATCTTTGATAGTAATCAAACATTATTTCTATATTCATATTATTCATTTTCTTATTGAAATTGAAAATCCCATTTTTTGCTATTGAAAAGTGTCTGCAAAGTATATGACATAAAATCTGTTTGTATATATGTATGTGTATATATATATATATATATATATATATATATATATATATATATATATATATATATACACACATACACATATATATGTATATATATGTATATATATATATATATTATATATGTGTATGTGTATATATATATATAATGTAAAATTCTTTAAATAGAAGACGTGACAGACAGACGTGCATTTGGTGGAATTTATAGATTAAACAATATTCTCTTTGTGTGTGTGTGACTGTCATGTGGTGTTTTGATTCAACGCCTGTTTTGTATTAGATGACTAACACACACACACACACACACACACACACACACACACACACACACACACACACACACACACACACACAGAGCTTTAATTTAGTTTTATTGTCCTTTCAAGCTCAGTCTGTTAGTGAGTTTTAGTATAAAAACCATCAGTGAACCACACACACACACACACACACACACACACACACACACACACACACACACACATCTCTGTTTTACAGCCTGCGGGAGTGTCGTCATTCTGCCAAAACAAATCCACCTTTTGCATGCAGAATGTGTGTGTTTGTGTGTGTGAGAATCTGTTTCCCCTCAGGCTGTGTGTCGCTTCACTGCCGTCTGTCTAACGGTTTCACACACAGCTCGTGTTGAGTGTGTGCAGCCGCAGCTCTATTAAAAATGCAGTCCAATAGATTCCTCCTTTATATTTAATATAAAACTGTTGCTATACAGCAATACAGTGATAGTTTGTAGTAAAACAAATTATGTTTAGTGTTAAAATTGTGTAATTCATGTTATCTCTTCTACTCTTCAGAAGTTTATAATGCAGAGGATGTCTAACCGTTTGCAATGTTTGATCTCCTCTCGCACTTTAAAATACAGCATTCTGTGTAGAATTCAAATAGATTGGATGTTTTGTGGTGCGACTTGCACGTGTAATCAGTACTCTGATGCAAAACCAGACGTCGTTCAGCATGGTTAAACTGTCTGAATCGTTCATTATCCACTATAGGCAAGGCAAAAATCTTAAGAAATAAAAAAAATAAAATAAAATAAAAGACGACACCAAGATTCCTGACTTTGTTTAGTTTTTAGACCCCTCGACGAGTCAAGGTATGCCTTCAGCTTGAGTACTTTATCTTTATTGCCAAACACACTGACCTCCGTTCTGTCTTTATTTAACCGAAGAAGGTTTGTCACATCCAGCTGTTGGTGTCATTTAATGAAGTCGTTCTGTGATAGAGATGGATAGATATGGGTGTCGTCTGCAAAGCTGTGATAAGCAATATATGGCCTAGTGAGAGCATATCCAAACTGAACAGGCGCAAGGATTGAACCTTGTGGAACTCCATTTGTCAGAGCAGTCCCGTCGGATTCATAACTGCCTAACCCTTCTAAATATGACCGGAACCATAAACTAGCACTATAAACTATATACTGTAGAGCACCCTGTGCCATTCACCATCACCAAAGTGATCAATCTTATTTGCAAGAGCAAGTTTTGGATATTCAGCATTTATGAATAAAGAATTTGCTGTTCAGAATTCTAATGTTTATATAAAACGGTCAATACTTCTGTCTTCATGCTCATGATAACACATTAATTTCATATTCAGTGTATTTTGTGCAGAAAAAGTATTTGTACAGTTTGACAAACAAACGACATAATACATTTTATTACATAATAATAAAACAATTATATTACATTCTTGATTGGACAGAAAATATGATGAGACTGTACATTTTGAATGCATATGTCTTTTAAATGTGAATTTTGTGATTATTTCGCAGCACACGTCTTATAGATAACCTTGACATATTCATACTAACAGCCAAAAAACTTCACTTTGGATTTCAAGGGAACTTTAAAGTTTTACATTTGTCCTGCAGTTATTATATTTCATATACATTTCACACAGTGTCTTTTCATAAAGACAGAGATAAAATACATCCTTATACTCCCTAATAGCTTTAAGGCTTGTGCATTTCTGAAGAACGTCTGAGAGAGAGAGAGTGTGTGTATGCGCATTAGCATTCAGTGTAGCAGTTCAGAGTTCCTGTAGAACAAAATTCACATATGCAAATACTCAGAAGCAATTTTTCTCTTTGTCAAACCAATTCTCTCAGTGATAGCACCTGTCTCTCTCTCTCTCTCTCTCTCTCTCTCTCTGTCTGTCTGTCTGTCTGTCTTGCTTTGGCTCATTAACTGTCTGACTTCACAGCAGTAAATTGACCCTGAAAGAGTCGATGGGAACTGAATCATCTTCCTCTTTTCTTCCTCTGATCCTCCAGAGATCCATGAGTCTGTGAGTTTGATTACAGGAATATTCCGGTCATCTGTGATGTGATTTCTGTGTAAACGTTTATTTCTGGTGTCAAATCTTTGGGGTCGGTAAGAAGTCTCTTCTGCTCAGCAAGGCTGCGTTTATTCAATCCAAAAATCAGAAATCTGGTTGTCTGCGCCGAGCTGATCACACTCAGGTGTGTGATTCTGGAAGGTCATGAACAGGACAGGTCAGGTCAAAGGTCATCTGTGCCTTAACCTTCAGTGTGTGATGTGTTAAACCGTGGGTCAGACAGTGTCTAACTCCTTTATCTGGAGGAAACAACCCGTAGAGAATGTACCATGGTAATCAGAGTTTCTTCATTAGTTACTGTCACTGCAGAATAAATGAATATGAGATCTCCCTTAAACAGAGTCTAGTTCTTTCACAATCATTTTTGTAAAAGAGAAACACAAATTATCATCTCAGTAAGTCATTAATAAACTTCTTTAGAATAACTCCATTTTATACAGGTGTAGAGAATACACACACACACACACACACACACACACACACATTTCTGGTGTTAATAATTTATGAGATGCTTCAGTCTATCTGTCTCTCTCTCTCTCTCTCTGTTTAATAATGAATAAATGCAAAAGAGACGTGAGCTCTTATGAACTTCTTGTCTTGTGTGTCACACATGTACAGCGTTCTGAGTGTTGTTCATTTTTAAGCAAATTTCCATGTGGTTGCTAAGGTGTTCTGACAGTTGTTTGTTTTTAAGCACGTTGCCGTGTGGTTGCTAAGGTGTTCTGACAGTTGTTTGTTTTTAAGCATGTTGCTGTGTGGGGTTGCTAAGGTGTTCTGAGTGTTGTATTGTTGTTACTGTAAGCACGTTGCTGTGTGGTTGCTAAGGTGTTCTGAGTGTGGTTGGTTGTTAAGCACGTTGCTGTGTTGTTACTAAGGTGTTCTGAGTGTTGTTTGTTGTTAATCACAGTGCCGTGGGGTTACTAGGGTGTTCTGAGTGTGGTTTGTTTTTGAGCACGTTGACGTGTGGTTGCTAAGGTGTTCTGAGTGTTGTTTGTTGTTACTGTAAGCACGTTGCTGTGTGGTTGCTAAGGTGTTCTGAGTGTGGTTGGTTGTTAAGCACGTTGCTGTGTGGTTGCTAAGGTGTTCTGAGTGTTGTTGGTTGTTAAACACGTTGCTGTGTGGTTACTAAGGTGTTCTGAATGTGGTTGGTTGTTAAGCACGTTGCTGTGTGGTTGCTAAGGTGTTCTGAGTGTGGTTGGTTGTTAAGCACGTTGCTGTGTGGTTACTAAGGTGTTCTGAGTGTGGTTGGTTGTTAAGCACGTTGCTGTGTGGTTGCTAAGGTGTTCTGAGTGTTGTTTGTTGTTAAGCACGTTGCTGTGTGGGGTTGCTATGGTGTTCTGACAGTTGTTTGTTGTTAAGCACGTTGCCATATGGTTGCTAAGGTGTTCTGAGTTGTGGTTTGTTTTTAACCACGTTGCTGTGTGGTTGCTAAGGTGTTCTGAGTTGTGATTTGTTTTTAAGCACGTTGCTGTGTGGTTACTAAGGTGTTCTGAGTGTTGTATTGTTGTTACTGTAAGCACGTTGCTGTGTGGTTGCTAAGGCATTCTGAGTGTGGTTGGTTGTTAAGCACGTTGCTGTGTGGTTGCTAAGGTGTTCTGAGTGTGGTTGGTTGTTAAGCACATTTCTGTGTGGTTGCTAAGGTGTTCTGAGTGTGGTTGGTTGTTAAACACGTTGCTGTGTGCTTACTAAGGTGTTCTGAGTTGTGATTTGTTTTTAAGCACGTTGCTGTGTGGTTACTAAGGTGTTCTGAGTGTTGTATTGTTGTTACTGTAAGCACGTTGCTGTGTGGTTGCTAAGGCGTTCTGAGTGTGGTTGGTTGTTAAGCACGTTGCTGTGTGGTTACTAAGGTGTTCTGAGTGTGGTTGGTTGTTAAGCACGTTGCTGTGTGGTTGCTAAGGTGTTCTGAGTGTGGTTGGTTGTTAAGCACATTGCTGTGTGGTTGGTTGTTAAACACGTTGCTGTGTGGTTGCTATGTTTTTCTGACAGTTGTTTGTTGTTAAGCACATTGCCATATGGTTGCTAAGGTGTTCTGAGTTGTGGTTTGTTTTTAACCACGTTGCTGTGTGGTTGCTAAGGTGTTCTGAGTGGTGTTTGTTAAGCACATTGCTGAGTGTTGTTTGTTGTTAATCACATTGCGGTGGGGTTGCTAGGGTGTTCTGAGTCTGGTTTGTTTTTGAGCACGTTGCCGTGTGGTTGCTAAGGTTTTCTGAGTGTGGTTTGTTTGTAAGCACGTTGCTGTGTGGTTGTTAGGGTGTTCTGAGTGTGGTTTGTTTTTGAGCACGTTGCCGTGTGGTTGCTAAGGTGTTCTGAGTGTGGTTGGTTGTTAAACACGTTGCTGTGTGGTTGCTATGGTGTTCTGAGTGTGGTTTGTTTTTAAGCATGTTGCCGTGTGGTTGCTAAGGTGTTCTGAGTGTGGTTGGTTGTTAAACACGTTGCTGTGTGGTTGCTATGGTGTTCTGACAGTTGTTTGTTGTTAAGCACGTTGCCATATGGTTGCTAAGGTGTTCTGAGTTGTGGTTTGTTTTTAAGCACGTTGCTGTGTGGTTGCTAAGGTGTTCTGAGTGGTGTTTGTTAAGCACATTGCTGAGTGTTGTTTGTTGTTAATCACATTGCGGTGGGGTTGCTAGGGTGTTCTGAGTCTGGTTTGTTTTTGAGCACGTTGCTGTGTGGTTGCTAAGGTTTTCTGAGTGTGGTTTGTTTGTAAGCACGTTGCTGTGTGGTTGCTAGGGTGTTCTGAGTGTGGTTTGTTTTTGAGCACGTTGCCGTGTGGTTGCTAAGGTGTTCTGAGTTGTGGTTGTTTTTAAGCACGTTGCTGTGTGGTTGCTAAGGTGTTCTGAGTTGTGGTTTGTTTTTAAGCACGTTGCTGTGTGGGGTTGCTAAGGTGTTCTGAGTGTAGTTTGTTTTTGAGCACGTTGCCGTGTGGTTGCTAAGGTGTTCTGAGTGTGGTTTGTTAAGCATGTTGCTGTGTGGGGTTGCTAAGGTGTTCTGAGTGTTGTATTGTTGTTACTGTAAGCATGTTGCTTTGTGGTTGCTAAGGTGTTCTGAGTGTGGTTGGTTGTTAAGCACGTTGCTGTGTGGTTGCTGTAATAGACATGAAAGTGTTAATGGGTTTTTGTTTATGTCACGTGATCATGGTTGGGGTTCACAGGGTCACGTGTAAGAATGGGAATATAAGTCACCTGTTCACTGATTAATGGCAGGGAGAGGGGGTGAGCGGGGACAATGTATTTCTTTGTTGACCATAACTTTTTTACCATCCAGAAATACCAGTTTGTGCAATAAAAAGAAAAGTCTATTAGAAGTACCTTTGCCTTACCGATATTTCATTTATGCGTCAGCAATGCCGTCCCTGTCTTAGTCTCTCAGCGGCTAAGAAAGGATATAGTAGCCGCTACAATATGTCAACAAAGAAACATTTTCAGCGGATGCGCCAAACGGATTAAGCCTACATGATCGCATCAAGGAGTAGGATTCTGCTCAACTAAAAGGAAAAGAATTCTACAGCCGCAAAACGACGCCAACGAAAATTGATCAGAAAAGCTCTGAAGAGAAGCATGCAAACAATCACCGCATAGGTAAGCCTGCTGGGCTTTGTACTAATCAGCTGTGTAGTTTTGGAATGCGCGCAGTTTGAATTGTGAACGTTGTTTATCTATTGGGGATGATCGCGCAGTTGTGTTATTGTTTGTTGTTTGGCTTTAGTTGATTTTGTCCAGAGCTCTGGTGTTTAAAGTTTGTTTGGCGGTCTGTTTGTTGAAGACAATGTTGCGATGTTTATGGAGTTGACCGCGTTTGATTTTGTGTCGCTGTGATGTTGTTGGAGAATTTGATGGCATATGCGAATATTGTGGACTTGTTTGAAAACAAGCAAATATGAGTGCTGATGATGTCATTGGCTTTGAAATGGATTGCGGTAAAAGAGAAACTAAACTCACTGCAAAGGCCTTGGCGAACAAAATTGAAAGCTTGCAAAAAGAACGAAAAACAAATGTAAATAAAATTAAAGGGCTGATACCAGAGATGAAAAGTTTGATGAAAAGAAAGGAAAATGCTGCTCAAGTGCAAATCATGTTTAAAACTCTTGCTCAGCTTTGTGAAGATGCTAATAAGTTGCATGACATGGTTATTCCTCTACTTCCTGAAGATGAACAGGAAAAACAAAATGAATGGTTCTTGAGTATTATGAAATACAGTAACACATTTAAAGATGCGGTTCAACATTGGTTGAGTGAACCAGAGGGATCATTGGAGAATGTTATTTCTGTTCAGTCAGGTGCTGGTGCTATGCAGGAAGAAGTTCCTAATCCTCGAGTGCTAGTCCATGCCTCATCCATTGTTTCATCAGATAATTTACAAGATGAAATTAATCCAAGTGACAGTGTATCAAATGTGGGGAGTAGAACATCTAAAAAATAACAGTTCATCTGTGGGAAAAAGATCTGTGGCATCATCTACTTCTTCTGTACGTCTTAAAGCAGAGGCTGAGTTGGCTGCGTTAATGGCACAACAAAAATTGTTGAAAGATAAACATGAACTGGAAGATCAAGAGGAACAGTTGCGAAAAAGAAAAGAACGACTTAATTTGGAGGGAGAAATTGCAATTCAAATGGCCAAACTGAATGTTTTGAAATCTCAGAGTGTGTCAAGCAGTAATTCTGACCGTTCAGGAGGTAGACCTCGCAATTTAGTAAGAGAACAAAAGAAAACACAAAGTCTTAACGCCAGTGCGAAATCATTTGTTCCTCAAGTGTCTGCAGGAGAAAAAGAACTGGTTCATGAACGTTTGAAATCAGGAGCAAGGCCTAAAGAGAAAAGTGTACAACAACGGATATTCTCACAGCCTCATCCTGTAGCACAACATCCATCTAGATGCAATCCAGTGGAACGGAGATCACAAGGAACTGCATTATATTCACATGTTGAATCTAATGATGAAGAGCAAAATAACATGTTGGGCATAATGAGAAAGCAAAATGAAATCACAACGCTATTGTTAAAACAGCAATGTTTTAAAAAAACAGTGTTGAAAGTAAGACTGATAACTACAGTGATTGCTTGTACTACCTTGAACAATATACTGTTGGTCAGCCAAGGGATTTGATACAGAGTTGTCAGCAAATCGATCCTCAGAGGGGATACATCAAAGCTAAAACTTTGTTGCAGGAACATTTTGGCAATGAACAGAAAGTTGCTTCTGCTTATATGAATAAAGCTCTTTCATGGCCTCAAATTAAAGC
The DNA here is from genome assembly GCF_018812025.1 of Megalobrama amblycephala. Lineage (NCBI taxonomy): Eukaryota > Metazoa > Chordata > Actinopteri > Cypriniformes > Xenocyprididae > Megalobrama > Megalobrama amblycephala. The sequence goes on along the minus strand of NC_063059.1, from coordinate 43,180,887 downwards.
TGAAGATGTGAATGCTTTACAGGAATACAGTCTTTTTCTTAGAGGCTGCGGTAATGTCATGGAGGAAGTGCAATATATGTCTGATTTGGACGTGCCTGCCAATATGATGACAATTATAAAGAAATTGCCCTACAGACTCAGGGATAAATGGAGAACAGTGGCTTGTGAACTACAAGAAAGACACAATCGAAGAGTTTCCTTCATTGATATTGTCCATTTTCTAGAACATCAAGTTAAAGTCATAACTGACCCAGTGTTTGGAAATATACAGGATGTTCCTGTAGCAACAAATAAAGATGTGAAAAGACCTAAATTACATTCTCGTCCTGGAATTAAAGGAACCAGCTTTGCTACCACTGTGGTCGCTGCAAGCAAAGAAAGTGAATTTGAAAATACAGGAAAGAAAAAGGTTGGATTCGATAAGAAAGAATGTCTCTTCTGTAGAGGTGCGCACACATTGGGTATGTGTCCTCAGTTGGGAAAACAACACCACAAAGAGAAGATTGGCTTCTTGAAAGAAAGTGGAGTTTGTTTTGGCTGTTTGTGCATTGGGCACATCAGCAAAGAGTGCAGAAAACGTCTTTCTTGTGATGTTTGCGGCTTTAGACATCCAACTTTGCTGCATATCTTTCCCAAAGAAAAAGGAACGGATACAACTGAGAAGAAATCAAAGATGGCAGTGGATGATGTTTTAGTATCTAGTGGTCTTACTGGGGCTGGTGATTATGATTGTAAACTCCCGATTGTTCCTGTACAGATCAAGGCCAATAAAGGCAGTAAAATTGTCACTACTTATGCCTTTTTGGATCAAGGGAGCACCGCTGTGTTTTGTACGGAGAGCCTAATGAGAAGACTCAATCTCACAGGAACCAAAGTGCGGATTCTTCTAAGAACTATGGGGCAACAAAAGGTTGTGAGTAGTAATGTTATATCTGGAATGGAGGTAGCTGGCTTGAATGGAAATGACTTTTGTGAGTTACATCGAGTTTATACACAGGAAAGTATGCCTGTTCATCAGGGGAATATACCTCAAGAAAGGGATCTTCAAAGATGGCCCCATTTAAAGAGAGTTCATTTGCCTGAGATTAAGGCAGGGATTGAGCTGCTGATAGGGACAAATGTTCCTAAAGCATTGGAACCATTGGAGGTTATCCGCAGCAGGAATGATGGACCCTATGCATTCAGGACAATGTTGGGATGGACTGTGAATGGACCACTCTTTGGAGACAGTGAGAACACAATGGATTGTACTCGGCCAGATGTCACAGTCAATAGGATTTCAGTTGTGAATTTGGAAGACATGTGGCAACAGCAGTTTAAAATGGACTTCCCAGAATGTAGTCAAGATGAACAAATTGGTTATTCCAAAGAAGATCAAAAATTCTTGAAACTGGTGACAAACTCTGCTAAACTTGTTGATGGGCATTATGAGATTGGCTTACCTCTTAAAAAGAGAGTTCACATGCCAGACAACCGGAAAATCGTGGAGCAACGTGCTTTGCATCTGAAGAGAAGACTTCAAAAAGATTCGTTGTTTCTTGCTGACTATAAAACCTTCATGAAGGATATGGTCTCCAAAGGTTATGCAGAGCAAGTGCCCGCAGAGGATATGACGCGTAATGATGGAAAGATCTGGTAAATCCCACATCACGGTGTCTACCATCCCACAAAGAAGAAAATCCGTGTGGTATTTGATTGTGGAGCAAGTTTTCAGCGAACATCACTTAATGCTCAACTCCTGCAAGGACCAGACCTTACCAGCTCACTCATTGGAGTGGTGACAAGATTCAGAAAGGAACCAGTGGTAATCATGGCAGATGTGGAGTCAATGTTCCATCAAGTAAGAGTACCAACAGATGATGTGGATTTGTTAAGGTTTCTTTGGTGGCCAGATGGGGACTTGAGTCAAGATTTAGTTGACTTTAGGATGCGGGTACACCTGTTTGGAGCAACATCATCTCCAAGCTGCGCAAACTTTGCTCTTAGGAAATGTGCTCAAGATCATAAGGAGCAGTTCAACAGGGAAACTGTAGATAAAATCCTACATTCCTTTTACGTTGATGATTGTTTGGTTTCAGTGGCTTCAATTGAACAAGCGATAACATTGTGTAAGGAGCTTGTAGCTATATGTGCCAAAGGTGGATTTAAACTCACAAAATGGATGAGTAACAGATCTCAAGTTCTGGATGTAATACCTCTGGACCAAAGAGCAACGTTGGTGACAAACTTGAGCATGGATCGGGATTCTCCATCAATTGAGAGAGTGTTGGGAGTGCAGTGGTGCATACAATCTGACGTATTCAAGTTCAAGATTGTAATCAGAGATAGACCTCTGACAAGAAGAGGAATCCTATCCATGATTAGTTCCATCTATGATCCATTGGGAATTGTAAGTCCTGTTGTGTTGTCTGCAAAAAAGATCTTGCAAGATATTTGCAAAGGAGATTTGGGATGGGATGATGTCTTACCTGAATTGGTTGTTCAAAAATGGACCAGATGGTTGCAAGAACTTCACCATCTGGAAAGCTTTGAGCTTACAAGATGTTTAAAACCTCCAGACTTTGGTGACATCTCTACTGCACAATTGCATCATTTTTCAGATGCGTGCAAGGATGGATATGGAACGGTGACATACTTAGTGTTACAAAATAGGCATTCTCAAGTACATTGTGCTTTTATCATGGGAAAATCAAGAGTAGCCCCAATGAAATCTGTTACCATCCCTCGTATGGAGCTCATTGCTGCTACAATGGCAAGCCGTATGGATGTGTTATGGAAGAAAGAACTGCATCTGCCACTTCAAGACTCCATCTTTTGGACAGATAGTGCTTCTGTTCTCAAATATATCAAGAATGAGACCTCATGATTTCGAATATTTGTAGCCAATCGGGTGACAGAAATCCTTAAGGCCTCACAAGCTATACAGTGGAGATATGTAGATACAGCAAGCAATCCAGCTGATGTTGCTTCCAGAGGATCAACTGTCAACATGTTCCTAAAAAACAAATCATGGGCATCAGGTCCAGCCTTTCTTCTTCGTCCTGACAGTGAGTGGCCTGTTAATCTCAATGAACTTGAAAAGTTTGAAGTGGATGACCCTGAGGTCAAGAAAGGCATAGAGATTAATTCTGTGCAGCTCAAAGAGGAGGATGATGTACTTTCAGGTTTTATCAATCACTATTCTTCTTGGTTCCAATTAAAGAAAGCAGTGGCTTGGATTTTGAGATTTAAGAATCTGCTTTTGTCTTTGAGTCAGAAGAGGAAACAACTGAGACTTGCCTTTGCTGATTCTGATTTGAATGGACAGCAACACAAGTTCTGTGGAAAAAGAGATGGAGATTTTCAAAGGTCAACTTGAGCGATCTCACCTCTCAACAGAAGAACTAGAGACTGCTGAATTGAATATTATTAAACTCTCACAAGAAAAGATGATTTCCTGATGAGCTTGCTAGCCTGAAAAGAGGTGAAAGTGTAAAGAAAAGTAGCCACATTCATGGACTTTGTCCTGTTCTTGAAGATGTTTTGAGGGTTGGTGGACGATTAAGTAGGGCATCAATGCCTGAAGAATCCAAACATCCAGTTATTTTGGCCAAGAATTCTCACATCTCAGACATCATCCTGAGACACATACACCAAGAGGTAGGACATGGTGGTCGTAATTATATATTATCTAAATTACGACAGAAGTATTGGATTACTGGTGTAAGTACAGCAATAAGAAGAGTACTGTCCAAGTGCATCATCTGTCGAAAACTGAATTCACTTCCAGGATGCCAACAGATGGCGGATTTACCATCAGAAAGAGTCACTCCGAATGAACCTCCTTTTACCCGGGTTGGGGTAGATTATTTTGGACCTTTTGAGGTAAAGAGCAGAAGAAGCATTGTGAAAAGGTATGGAGTAATTTTCACCTGTTTAGCCATACGAGCCATACATATTGAAGTGGCACCTTCCTTGGACACAGATTCTTTCATAAATGCACTCCGCCGTTTCACTGCAAGACGTGGACAAGTCAAGGAGCTTCGTTCTGATAATGGAAAGAACTTTGTTGGAGCAGAACGTGAACTAAGAGTTGCCATAAAGGAATGGAATCAGTGTAAAATCAATGATGTCCTCCTTCAGAAAGGAATTAAATGGATGTTTAACCCCCCAACTGGATCACATTATGGAGGGGCATGGGAGAGGTTAATCAGATCTGTGCGGAAAGTGCTGAATTCTACCTTAAAGTTGCAGAATCTGGATGAAGAAGGGCTACACACCGTTCTTTGCGAAGTGGAAGCTATCCTTAATGGCCGTCCAATCACCAAGGCATCCACAGACCCAAGTGACTTAGAAGTATTAACACCTAACCACTTGTTGCTTCTGAAAACTTCACCTTCGTTACCACCTGGAGAATTCAAAAAGGATGATGTTTATGCTCGGAAACGATGGAAACAGGTCCAGTACATGTCAGATTTGTTCTGGAAGAGATGGGTTCAAGAGTACCTACCGCAGCTTCAAGAACGTCAGAAATGGTCAAGAGTCAAACGCAATTTTAAAATAGGAGACATAGTGCTTATAGTGGATAACACGGCACCTCGAAACTCTTGGATTATGGGACGCATAGTACAAACCTTTCCAGATAGAAGAGGATTTGTGCGTCATGTGCAAGTTAAAACAAAAAGCAGCTGTCTGGAAAGACCCATAACCAAGGTCTGTCTTCTACTAGAAGCAGAAGATGGATGACTTGTTGACATTTTCTTTGACTTTGACATTGACCTATGAATTTGACAGAGAAAATGGAAAGAATACTTTACTGAACACTATTTTTGCATCACTTTTCAAGATTTTTTTTGCCTTTTTTGGAAGAAGAAATGGACATTTATATGATGTTACTGAAGTATTAATTGGATAAATTCATGTCTCTAATTAATAATAATGTAATTATTATTTGATAATAATTAGGGGCTGGAATGTAATAGACATGAAAGTGTTAATGGGTTTTTGTTTATGTCACGTGATCATGGTTGGGGTTCACAGGGTCACGTGTAAGAATGGGAATATAAGTCACCTGTTCACTGATTAATGGCAGGGAGAGGGGGTGAGCGGGGACAATGTATTTCTTTGTTGACCATAACTTTTTTACCATCCAGAAATACCAGTTTGTGCAATAAAAAGAAAAGTCTATTAGAAGTACCTTTGCCTTACCGATATTTCATTTATGCGTCAGCAATGCCGTCCCTGTCTTAGTCTCTCAGCGGCTAAGAAAGGATATAGTAGCCGCTACAGTTGCTAAGGTGTTCTGAGTGTTGTTTGTTGTTAAGCACGTTGCTGTGTGGGGTTGCTATGGTGTTCTGACAGTTGTTTGTTGTTAAGCACATTGCCATATGGTTGCTAAGGTGTTCTGAGTTGTGGTTTGTTTTTAAGCATGTTGCTGTGTGGTTGTTAAGGTGTTCTGAGTGGTGTTTGTTAAGCACATTGCTGAGTGTTGTTTGTTGTTAATCACATTGCCGTGGGGTTGCTAGGGTGTTCTGAGTGTGGTTTGTTTTTAAGCATGTTGCTGTGTGGTTGCTAAGGTGTTCCAACTGTTGTTTGTTTTTAAGCATATTGCTGTGTGGTTGCTAAGGTGTTCTGAGTTGTGGTTTGTTTTTAAGCACGTTGCTGTGTGGTTGCTAAGGTGTTCTGAGTGGTGTTTGTTAAGCACATTGCTGACTGTTGTTTGTTTTTAAGCATGTTGCTGTGTGGTTGCTAAGGTGTTCTGAGTGTTGTTTGTTGTTAAGCACGTTGCTGTGTGGTTGCTAAGGTGTTCTGAGTGGTGTTTGTTAAGCACATTGCTGACTGTTGTTTGTTTTTAAGCACGTTGCTGTGTGGTTGCTAAGGTGTTCTGAGTGGTGTTTGTTAAGCACATTGCTGACTGTTGTTTGTTTTTAAGCACGTTGCTGTGTGGTTGCTAAGGTGTTCTGAGTTGTGGTTTGTTTTTAAGCACGTTGCTATGTGGTTGCTAAGGTGTTCTGAGTGGTGTTTGTTAAGCACATTGCTGACTGTTGTTTGTTTTTAAGCACGTTGCTGTGTGGTTGCTAAGGTTTTCTGAGTGTGGTTTGTTTGTAAGCACGTTGCTGTGTGGTTGCTAAGGTGTTCTGAGTGTGGTTTGTTTTTGAGCACGTTGCCGTGTGGTTGCTAAGGTGTTCTGAGTTGTGGTTTGTTAAGCACGTTGCTGTGTGGGGTTGCTAAGGTGTTCTGAGTGTAGTTTGTTTTTGAGCACGTTGCCGTGTGGTTGCTAAGGTGTTCTGAGTGTGGTTTGTTAAGCATGTTGCTGTGTGGGGTTGCTAAGGTGTTCTGAGTGTTGTATTGTTGTTACTGTAAGCATGTTGCTTTGTGGTTGCTAAGGTGTTCTGAGTGTGGTTGGTTGTTAAGCACGTTGCTGTGTGGTTGCTAAGGTGTTCTGAGTGTTGTTTGTTGTTAAGCACGTTGCTGTGTGGGGTTGCTATGGTGTTTTGACAGTTGTTTGTTGTTAAGCACATTGCCATATGGTTGCTAAGGTGTTCTGAGTTGTGGTTTGTTTTTAAGCATGTTGCTGTGTGGTTGTTAAGGTGTTCTGAGTGGTGTTTGTTAAGCACATTGCTGAGTGTTGTTTGTTGTTAATCACATTGCCGTGGGGTTGCTAGGGTGTTCTGAGTGTGGTTTGTTTTTAAGCATGTTGCTGTGTGGTTGCTAAGGTGTTCCAACTGTTGTTTGTTTTTAAGCACGTTGCTGTGTGGTTGCTAAGGTGTTCTGAGTTGTGGTTTGTTTTTAAGCACGTTGCTGTGTGGTTGCTAAGGTGTTCCAACTGTTGTTTGTTTTTAAGCACGTTGCTGTGTGGTTGCTAAGGTGTTCTGAGTTGTGGTTTGTTTTTAAGCACGTTGCTATGTGGTTGCTAAGGTGTTCTGAGTGGTGTTTGTTAAGCACATTGCTGACTGTTGTTTGTTTTTAAGCACGTTGCTGTGTGGTTGCTAAGGTTTTCTGAGTGTGGTTTGTTTGTAAGCACGTTGCTGTGTGGTTGCTAAGGTGTTCTGAGTGTGGTTTGTTTTTGAGCACGTTGCCGTGTGGTTGCTAAGGTGTTCTGAGTTGTGGTTTGTTTTTAAGCACGTTGCTGTGTGGGGTTGCTAAGGTGTTCTGAGTGTAGTTTGTTTTTGAGCACGTTGCCGTGTGGTTGCTAAGGTGTTCTGAGTGTGGTTTGTTAAGCATGTTGCTGTGTGGGGTTGCTAAGGTGTTCTGAGTGTTGTATTGTTGTTACTGTAAGCATGTTGCTTTGTGGTTGCTAAGGTGTTCTGAGTGTGGTTGGTTGTTAAGCACGTTGCTGTGTGGTTGCTAAGGTGTTCTGAGTGTTGTTTGTTGTTAAGCACGTTGCTGTGTGGGGTTGCTATGGTGTTCTGACAGTTGTTTGTTGTTAAGCACATTGCCATATGGTTGCTAAGGTGTTCTGAGTTGTGGTTTGTTTTTAAGCATGTTGCTGTGTGGTTGTTAAGGTGTTCTGAGTGGTGTTTGTTAAGCACATTTCTGAGTGTTGTTTGTTGTTAATCACATTGCCGTGGGGTTGCTAGGGTGTTCTGAGTGTGGTTTGTTTTTAAGCATGTTGCTGTGTGGTTGCTAAGGTGTTCCAACTGTTGTTTGTTTTTAAGCACGTTGCTGTGTGGTTGCTAAGGTGTTCTGAGTTGTGGTTTGTTTTTAAGCACGTTGCTGTGTGGTTGCTAAGGTGTTCTGAGTGGTGTTTGTTAAGCACATTGCTGACTGTTGTTTGTTTTTAAGCATGTTGCTGTGTGGTTGCTAAGGTGTTCTGAGTGATGTTTAAGCACATTGCTGAGTGTTTTTTTGTTTTTAAGCACATTGCAGTGGGGTTGCTAGGGTATTCTGAGTGTTGTATTGTTGTTAAGCATGTTGCCGTGGTGTTGCTAGGGTGCTCAGGACACATTGTTTTTGGGATTCTGTTTTGTGCTGCTAGTGGAGCAGAAATGGCAGATGTCAGCCTTAAAATTAGGTTTTCTGGATGTTTGTTATTCTCTAGAGTTCGTCTGTTTGTTTCCTGTCACTCCTGACTGACTCTCGTCATCATCGTCTTCATCATCTTCTCTGTGAAAGCATCGTTTGGTACAGTACACGAAAACTCGACATGTGTTCAGATGAATAAATAACTGCTGAACTCATAAATACACGGAGCCGCATGCATCCGTAGGGAGTTTACTGGAGATTAAGAGTCAATGTGTAGCTAGTAAAGTGCACTTAATAGGGATTAAAGAACAGCGCTGCTCACGATTGTGTTTTAATGTGCGTGTAAAACTGACATCAGCAGTAAAGCTGCTCCTCTGTGAACACACACACACACACACACACACACAGGATGCTCGGATGGTTTTATGAAGCCACATTGACAGAGATGTGAGCAGAAAAACAATGAAAAGACCTCAGGAGAAGGAGAGAGGGATGGAGACGCAGGATTTTTTTTTAGGGAATTGAGTAGTGGCTGATGTTCTGGGAATGTTAAATTGAGTGACCTTCACTTCAGTGTCCCATAGCGATTTAACACACACACACACACACACACACGCACGCACACACACGCACACACACACACGCACACACACACACACACACACACACACACACACACACACACACACACACACACAGGCTGTGCTCAGAATGCAATTCATACTGCACATCATATACTGCACACTGTACATTTTTGGATACCATTTGCAGCAGTATATCATAAAGCAATTCTCTTCTGCTCACCAAGGCTACATTTATTTGATCAAAAATATAGTAAAAAATCTTAAATATTATTACATTTTAAAATAACTGTTTTCTATGTGAATATACAGGTGCTGGTCATATAATTAGAATATCATCAAAAAGTTGATTTATTTCACTAATTCCATTCAAAAAGTGAAACTTGTATATTATATTCATTCATTACACACAGACTGATATATTTCAAATGTTTATTTCTTTTAATTTTGATGATTATAACTGACAACTAAGGAAATTCCCAAATTCAGTATCTCAGAAAATTAGAATAAATATAATATACAAGTTTCACTTTTTGAATGGAATTAGTGAAATACATCAACTTTTTGATGATATTCTAATTATATGACCAGCACCTGTATAGTAAAGTGTAATTTATTCCTGTGATCAAAGCTGAATTTTCAGCATCATTACTCCAGTCTTCAGTGTCACATGATCCTTCAGAAATCATTCTAATATGATGATTTGCTGCTCAAGAAACATTTATGATTATTATCAATGTTGAAAACACTGTGCTGCTTCAGATTTGTGTGGAAACTGTGATACATTTCATTTTTCAGGATTCTTCGATGAATAGAAAGCTCAAAAGAACAGCATTTATTTGAAATAGAAACATTTTGTAACATTATTAATGTCTTTACTGTCACTTTTGATCAGTTTAATGCATCCTTGCTGAATAAAAGTATTAATTTCTTGACTCCAAATTTCAGAGTCAGAGCTGATGAAACTGATGCAGATGATGGGATTTCATATCTGTTTATGATATCTATTTATCTTGTTCATTCAGTTTTAGTATCTTATCAGATGACAGATGCTGATTTGGATCTTCAGGATTTTGATTGTTTGCTTTGGTGTTTGTCGGATGTGTTTTATAGAAATGATGGAGTTTGACAGTGTTGATGAATCTGTTGTTTGTGGAAGTGCAGCGCAGAAAGTTGCTCTATAATAAACACATGAATTATTCAGACAAAACAAAACAGCACATGTGTGGAGGCATATGAGCGTGTGTGTGCGTCTGTGAGTGTGTGTGTGTGTGTGTGTGTGTGTGTGTGTGTGTGAGTGTGTGGCGCAGAGTTTCTTTAGGAATGTATAATTTATAACTCAGAGCAGCAGAAACAGAAGAAAGCATATGGAGCTCATGCAGTCTTTAGCAGCCCTGAAACACACACACACTCCTTCACCTCTATCCTCATTCATCCTGCGCTTCTTTCTCTCTCTTGTTATTCATGGATGGACCTGCAGGGGGATGAAGCCGAGGATGAGGATGCAGGAGGAAGATCTCAGTTTTGGGCATCATAGACTCATTTGAATGTGTTTGTGATGGTTAGCAGGTCGCTTACTAGGTTTAGATGATCTCTTTATCTCAGCCTTTTTTCTTTCAGGAACCAGATTTTGTGTTTTTAAAGTGGCAGTACCGCACAAAACGCATGCGTAATGCAAAACTAAATGCGCTCAAAATGTATAATAATAACTAAATTAAATAATAAATGTTATTATAGTGTAAATAAGTTAAAAATATAATATAATAACATAAAATATAATTAAAACATAATCATTTCTAAATGATTCAACAGGTTTGAGTTGTTTTGTGAGTGTTTCTTGGTTTGATGTTTTCATGCCAGTAATTCACAGAACAAAACTCAAACATGCGAGTGACTTTAATGCAGTCTAGTGTGTTTTTTGAATAACCCGTCTGTGTTCATCTAATTCAGCTAGATTCTACTAAGTGATGGACGAATCTTTGCTTATTTGTAGTTTGTGAAATGCTGTGGAGTTTGATTAAATGCACAAAAATGTGATCATATGTTTAGTTGTGTTTTATTATGTGCATGCAGTACAACAGTTTGCATTATTTCTTTGTTGCATGCTTACATTATTTTTTTATTTGTTCATTTTATATTTTTTTCTTCTTTCTTTCTTGCTTTTCTTTCTGTCCAGCTTTGTTTTCTTTTCTTACTCTTTCTCTGAGTAATTCTCTTTCTCTGGATTATAGCTGCTCTTTCTGGGTAAGTGCTTTATGCAATCTGCTCTTTCTCACACACACACACACACACACACACACACACACACACACACACACGCCTCTGGATGTCGACGTATGAATAATCATTTGGCTTTGAGGCTCATCCGCTGGTATTTGCTTGTGTTGCTCTTTTCTGACAGTTGTGCTGATATGATAATTAGTCATGAATAATTATGAGCACTCATGATGAATAATGAAGAGTTTACAGAGGTTTGGTGTTTCTCATCACTCAAACACGTTTTGTCCTGCGTTATATATTACAGACATTAATAATGTGGCCATAAAAACAGAACAAACTTAATTAAAAGAACGACCATACAATGAAATAGATGAAATGAGTATCTGTTGATCTGTGTGTTTGGATGATTGGTGTGTGTGTGGAGCTTTTGACAATACACGCACACACACACACACACACACACACACTGTCCCCCTCAGGTGTTGTGTACAGAAAGGTCACCTTCCTTTATCTGACATTTACTCTCTCTCTCTCTCTATCACACTCACACACACACACACACACACACATGCACACACAGTTATATAAACATGAACACATTCATTTAAATGAAGAAAAGCTAATTCAGTGCAGGAAAGTATGTTATGACTGTAGGACTCCTGTGTGTGTGTGTGAGTGTGTGTGTGTGTGTGAGAGAAACAAACTGGTGTTTAATTACCTGTCAAACTAGGTGTGTGTAGTTGTACTGATAACCTGCAGGGCTTTAGTACACACACACACACACACACACACACACACTGATACCAATTTCCCATTTCTGCCCTTGTATAATTGGCATTTCATGGACCGATCCACCTGTCTGTCCATGCTGTCAGAGAGTGTGTGTGTGTGTGTGTGTGTGTTTTCACTAGCTGCAGTTTTGGGACTTAATTGACGTGAGCTGAATGTGACACAGCTCCTCAGGGACGTTTGCTGTCATCTTCACAGGTACAAATGATTCATGGAGAAAATGTTTTATTTTTTTTCTGGTGTGATTTTGGTGCTTCTGTAGTCGTTATAATATTATATAAAACAATAGTTTTTGATGTACTATTTTATTTCGTACTTTTATATACTATTTTATTTTTATTTAATTTAGTTTATGGCTAGATGAAAACTTTATTTTCTGTGTTTTGTTTTCAGAGCATCACTAATATAAGTATATGACGTGTCCTTTGTTGGACAGTAGAAGTAAATGTGACACACACACACACACACACACACACACACACACAGGACAGTGTTTTCTCTCCTTGTGGGAATGCCATTTCTAAAAATTACACAGAAGAAAAACCCAGTGTGTGTGTCATTACAGCTTTTGTCTGTGTCTAATTTTCATTTGCGTCCTCTTTGTTTTTCTTTGTGTTCTAGTGGCGGCGCTGACGTCCAGTGATAGTGTGTGTGTGCCAGTTTAAACAGCAGTAATTGGTGTCTAATTAGATTCAGATTAATTGCTGGTCTGACTGACTGGGTTGCACCATCGCAGTAATGAGAGACGGACTGATTCATGTGAATCTCTCAGTCGGTTAAAGCCGCTCTGTGTGACGTTTAACCCTTAAATGCATGAACCGCCGGTACGTCCGTCTGATCCTAACCCTCCTCAGCCGCTGTTAAATCTGTTTGATCTTCTAGCTACTACTATTCAATCTCTTTTTAATAGCAGTTTAGTCAATGGAAATGTTCCTGTTTGTTTTAAACATGCAGTAGTGCCGCCACTTATTAAAAAACTGAATGTAGATTGCACGGTTTTAAGCATTTATCGGCCTATAACAATATCAAAAGTTTTATAGAAGGTTGTTTTATCACAACTTATATTTCCGTATTTAGATGCAAATGCTGTTCCAGTCATGGTTTAGTTCCCTTCACAGTACAGAATCTGCCCTCCTTAAGTTTTTAACGATATTTTACTGGCTGTTGATTCTGGTAAAGGTGGTAATATTCTGCTTGCCGTTGCTTTTGATACTATTGATCGTGGCATTTTATTGCAGTGATTGGAAGATTATGCTGGTTTTAAGTGCGCCGCCTTAGATTGGATTAAATCATATGTAAAAGATAAATCTTTTTCAGTTTTTGTGCCCTGCGTAAGCTAAATTACACAGTGGTGTGCCTCAGGGTTCTGTCATTAGACCTATTTGATTTTTTTATTGTTCATAATTTTCTTCATAAACACATGATTTTTTTATCATCCATACACATGATACTCATCTATATATTCCTAGTGATCCAAGAAGTTCTTAATTTATAAGTAGGCTGTCCTCTATCTCAATAAGTGTGTCATATTAAGAATTTGGACGTTATAATGGATTCGGCTTCAGCTCTAGATAAGCAGGTCACTAGTGTTGGTAAAGGATTAGTTCACTTCAGAATTAAATTTCCTGATAATTTACTCTCAAGATGTCTTTCTTGCTTCAGTGGAAAAGAAAAATTAAGGAATTTTTCTCCATATAGTGGACTTCACTGGGGTTCAACGGGTTGAAGGTCCAAATGTCAGTTTCAGTGCAGCTTCAAAGAGCTCTACATGATCCCAGACGAGGAATAAGAGTCTTATCTAGAGAAACCATCAGACATTTTCTAAAAATAATAAACATTATATACTTTTTAACCACAAATGCTTGTCTTGCACTGCCCTGTGATGCTCCACGCATGACGTAATCATGTTGGAAAGATCACGTGTGACGTACAGATCCAGTGTTTACAAATCAAACATGCAAAGACTAAGTCAAACGACCTTTACCTACAAAAAAAGTTAAAACAACGATGTCTGACGATTTTGAAGTTGGAGGAGAAAATAAGATGGAAATTTTCGCCCTACCGCGGTACTTCCGTCAAAACTGAAGAAAGAAAGACGTGAACATCTTGGATGACATGGAGGAGAGTAAATTATCATTCTGAAGTGAACGAATCCTTAAAGGCTGTAGGTTCTACCAACTCAGAATTATTTCTAAACTGAAACTGATTTTCTCCTTTAAATACCTGGAAATTGTCGAATTATGCATTCGTTTCATCAGGCATCGATTACTGCAATTCTTTATATATAGCTATTTCTCAGGGTCAATTATCATGCTTCAATTAGTGCAAAGGTTTAAGGTTTTGTTGGTTTTTAAAGCATTGCATAGTATTGCACTGAAATATATTGCTGAGCTTCTGATACCTCAAAACCAAGGCATATGAGATCTAACCAAATTATCCTTTATCTTCTAAAACTAGATTAAAATCAAAGGCCTTTTCTGTGATCGCTGCTCTTCCAAAGCACATTAAATCTTCCCCGTCTGTGGATGCTTTCAAGTGTAGTATGGAGATGTATCTTTTTAGTACGGCTTTTAGTTCTGATTAGATTGAACAGGATATAATTGTGTCCGTGTGGATGAGTGTAAGTGCTTATATTGCATTCATTGTTTTTTTTTATTGTCTTTGGTCAGTGGCAGTTATGCTATAGAAATAAAAATTTTATTGTATTGTAAATATGAGTACAATTGTACAGAAAAGTTGTGTTGCGTTGAATTTAATGATCGCTGCTTTTAATTAAGACGAAATGTCTTTATGTTCAGACCAAATGATTTTATACTGTATTTCACTGAGTTTTAGAGGGTGAATGCCCTCAAGTGTCATGAAAATAATGTCATAATCCAAAACGTGTGAGTTTCTGCTGCATTTGAAGAGATTAAAAAAAGAAAGTCTGTTTCTCATCGGCTGCTGTGGAAATGTGTTCGCTTATCTTAATTACTCTGACGAAGGCAATTGAGAACTTTTAATTGGAACCTTACAGATTTAGAAACATGTGCCTGATTGTTCAAACGCTCTGTGTGCGAGAAAAGAGCTCGAGGTGTGTGTGTGTGTGTGTGTGTGTGTGTGTGTGTGTGTGTGTGTGTGTGTGTGTGTGCATCGCTGATAAAGCTGAACAAAAGAGAGAAATAAAACCACTAAACAAACTGAGCATTAACAGGATGAAAAGATGTTGAGAATTTGAGTTCATATTAATGAATTAAAGCACAGAACAGCGTTGCTCCGGTGTTGAATGGTGTGTATGATCTCAAAAGTATAAACATACGTCATTTATGAATATGTGAATGTAATTCATCTAAATCTGCAGGATCTTTTGCCTTTATAAACTTCACTTTTCTTCATTTTTTAAGTCTCGATGTCTTTAAATCAGCAGTTTTGGTCATTTTAGTGGCTGTATGAAGTAAATTCTTGTGCATTTGTGCATCTTTCTTTACAATAAATGGCACTTTGTAATAATATTTTGTGATTTAATATAACTAGATTCTCACATATTTGAGTGTCGCTTTATTCTCCAGATATGGTGCTGATGAATCAGACATATAATGTGAATCAGGTTTTAACGTCCTGAACGAAGCTCTGAATAGATGATTTGCTGTCTGAATTTCTCATCGGGTAAATTCTTCTAGTGTTTTCACAGTCAGCGTTGGACAGATTCGCTGGTTTCTGGGGTTGATCCAGCTTGAGTTGGGTCCGGTCCAGACTCCAGCCGGTCTCAGAGGGTTCTGGTAAGAGTGTGTTGTGAGGACGGTCCAAACCCGCTGCCAGATGTCAATGTTAAGCCACGGCTTAAACTGATAGCACACTTTTACCAGCTGTGTGAGTGTGTGAGGTGTAAATAAACCCAAGAATCAACTGAAGAAACTGTTTTTGGCTCTTGTTGATGCTTGAGGAAACACTGTTACTGTATCTACTCAACTACTGAGTGTCAGAAGTAGTAAAGAAATACTTGATCCAGAAATTAAACTCTCTTTTGAATAATCTAGGGCTGTATTTAATTTAAATTAAACTAAATAAATAAATGCACTGCGTGTTTTAGAGTGATGAGTGGTAACATGTTCTTTTACAAGATTTAATGTGTGATAAAATGAAGTTAAGATATATAAGAACCTTAACAAAAAACATAAAAAAAAGTTTTTCTTAAATATTAAATTTTTTATTTTACAGTGAAAAATTTCAATAGTGTTATTTTGTTTAATATTTTATAACGTAATAAAAATAAAAATAAAAACAACAACAATAATAGTTATATTGATATAATTACAGAAATCTCTGCTAAATTATGCAGCTTTACAAACAAGCACAGCAAAGCTGGAACTTAAAAAAAAAAAAGTATATATATATATATATATATATATATATAATATATATATATATATATATATATATAAATAAAAATATTATTAATATAAAAATATTACTAATATAAAATATTATTATTAAAATAATAATATTATTATTATTATTATTAAAAATAAAATATTATAGTCATATTACAAAAAATATTTAAAAAAAAAAATGTGATTGTGGTATATAAAAAAATATTATATACCACATGACTAAAGCAACCAATGAGAACATGACACATGAGACAGGGGAAGCACATGACATGATCACATGAGGGCAAAGGGAAATCACATGACACAAAACACATGGCAAAACAAGGAAAACAAACAAAGCAATGAAACAAAGCATAACTATAACATAAACCATGAAACGTGAACGTGAAACACCAAAACAACACATGACAAGTATTGTGTTATTTTGTTTAATATTTTTGTAAAATTAACAAATTGACAAATTTGTGCAGCTCTACAAACAAGCACAGCAAACCTGGAATTTTTATTAGCTCTTTTCATACATCAGCAGTTCAAAACCCATCTTTTTATTATAAAATGAGTCCATATGACTTGTGCTCTATGTATTCCAGCTCTTCTGAAGTCATATCATATATTTTTTTTGCAGTTTTTTTTCAGTGGCTAACAAGCATTGTTCAATACCGAAGCCACAAAGAATAAATAAAATACATTCTACACATTACTGTAACAACATGTGTAGTTGTTCATTACAGTGAATTACAGTGATGCTTCTAGTCTGCTCTCTCTCCTGCATTGGAGTGGGTGGAATTTCAGCTAAAATTGCAATTAGCTTGTAATGATTATTTTTTTAATTTTTTTTGCTATAAATGTGTTTTTAATCATTTTGAATGCAGTGTGTTAGCATTAGAAAAATGTGCTGAAAATACATAGTATTTTGCATGTTGTGGAGTAGGAATGGGAAA